>NC_080164.1:50186016-50313516 GCF_950295315.1 Erinaceus europaeus
TTACTGAGTCCCACAAGCGATCCTGACCCCTTTGCCCTTTTGACAGGTAATAAAGTTTACAGCAATTCCACACCAAGCCATGCACCAGGGAGTGGTCATAGTAGCAGAAAGCTCTGGGAAGGCAAACTCAGGAAAAAAATAATAACATTAATATATTGAATGTGTACAAAGAATATTGTACCTGAGCATATGCCTTAAGAGCTACTTTTCTCTGTTAACTTTTTTTTTTCCTACTACTTTCTCCAAACATTTTAAAGTGATGTTAAATTGATTAGTGTTGTTATGAAATGAAACTGATTCAATTTTAATTGCCAGGTGCTCCTACCATTCACTCCCAGTTTATTTACCAGGTAGTGGACCTCCCAGTGAATGGCTTGAAGATGGTTTTCTTTTGCGTGACTTGAATTTGGTCACTATGGGGGACTTGCCTGCTCGGTTGGACTGGTCTATCATGGGCTGCACTATTCTTCGCCGGGCATTAATAAACCTGTGAACCAGAAAGTAAAACAAATCATTATTCTTTAAAATTAAAAAGGAAAGTGGGTACAGGGAAGTGGAGATAATCAGAGAGAGAGCAAGAGTCAGGAGAGAGGTGGGGAGAGACAGAAAGAGAGGGAGAGAGAGAGGATCTTGGTAAAATGAGACTGCCTTGGTTCTTTCCACAGTTCTGTGTGCAACTCACATGCTGCAAAACCTGTAACCCCCAGTGACCTTTGAGTACACAGACTTGGGGTTTCTGAGTTGATTTATGTTTGCCTGCTTTACCACAGTTGGACACTTCCATTTCATCTTTTCATGGGGGAATTAGCAGAGTTTTCAGGAAACAATACCAGCCACCACTCTTCAATAGCAAGCGGGGAAATTTGGGGTTGAGTGAGATGTTCATAAGGGCATCTGTTAGCTTTCCTAATTAGTGACATTTCAATCTTATGTTCTCTGAATTTTTTTTTTTACTTTTTTTTTTTTTATCAAAACCTTCCCTACCTCTTGCAAACCTAATTCTATTTTAATGCCCACTATTAAGATAATGAACTAGGTCAGCAGCACACCATCAAATGAGAGAATGTCTGGAGTTTATCACCACTAACTCACACTGCTGGGGACTTCAGAGAAATGCATTCCTTGTAGAGATTTCTTGGGCTGGCTGGCTTTTTTTTTTTTTTTTTTTTTTTTGCTTTTTATTCAAAGTCTGAGGTCAAGCTGAGGTCACAGTCATAGAGTAATTAAACCTACAATCCTGCTTTTCTCCAGGTAGTTTCAAAAATTCATAATAAACATATTAAGACATTTAAGTCAAATGACTTAATACAATATTTGGTGCACAAATTTTATATTGTGTCATGGCTAATCAATGAAAGAATTTTAAGGGGTCAATCCAAGCTATCTAACTTCATTCTTATGATTCCTTTGTAATAAATAATACTAAGAACTTCATATCTAATATGATTAAATTCTAAAATAGTAAATTCCTTTTAGTATTCAACTCAGCTTTGGATATAGAAAGTACAATGAAAAATTCAAAGTGCACCATTAATAATCAAAGAAGCCACAATCCAGTACGAATTCTAGTTTGTAAATCTGCCCACTTCCCAGAAGGAAAGTAATTCCTTAAGATGATGTTATTAAACGAACAAGAACAGTATTTTGAATTAAAAAATACTTCATGGGACCTTAAGATTCTTAGTGTTCTGAGTCTTTATATTGTCTCATTGTCTGAGAACAATTACAGTAAATAATTAAAATGGAATCTTACTAAAAGGACACTGTTGCTGTTCTCATTGGCAATATATGCTATACCAGTTCTTGTGGCGGAAGTTCCTGAACTGCTAATAAAAATATTTAAAATACAGATAGACAAGAAATTGTGTTGCAAATCAGGTTATCATTATCTTGTATAAACCATGAAAATGGGAATCATGTGAGCAGAAGGTTAGATTAATTCTCCATTCTCATTATAAGCACAGGTGTAACACAAACACTATGTGAAATAACCAATTAAAATGAAAAAAAAAACCTGATTTTATATTAGCTGCCTCCCCTGCATGACCAATTAGAAAATTATTTAATATTAATATGCTGCATATACCAAAAGTGATTTTCATAATAACTTACATAAGAGAGAAAAAAGAAAAGAAAGGGAGCTATTTATTTATGATGTGTTTATAACTGTATCTGATAACTTTGGAATGTTCCTTTTAAAAAATCTTCCATGGATATGATTTATATTATTTATCTAAAAATAGGAAGAACGCTTTTTTTTTAACATATAAGAAGCCAAAGTTTATTTGAGGTCATATATTACCAAAGAGATGGTAAAAGTTTGCAGAATGATTAACATTCAACTGTCAAATAAAAGTGAGAGCCCTCCTCACATTTTGATCAGTGCAGAATATGGTCACTACCTTTTCACCCATCTAGAATAATACAGACTAAATAAATAATTCAAAGTTAGATGGTATTGAACCAGTCACCACTGGCAGCAGTCTTACCGTTGAATCTGAGAATAATCATGACTGTACATTTTATAGACTGTGGATTTTGATTTTGACTGTGGATTTCTCCTTGTGTAAATCCAAAGAAGAGGCTATGTATAAGAAGACTGAGTGGCTTATCTGTATTCCAAAACTTGTTTCCTTTATACTCACACATTCAGAATTTTAAAAATCAGTTTATAATAACCAACTCGAGTTTAATTCCGTGAATATAAAGCCTATAGACTCTTAGTAAAATATTTCCCAGGATAGTAGAAACCACCTAGCTTGGTCACTGATGTGGATTCTCTTTTGACAGTCTCACCAAGCATACAGGTAGCCTCTGCTGGACTGACTATTCTAAAAGACCACTAGCCGTTTTACTGAAAGTCCACTTCCATGAAGAAAACAAACTATCTAACATTATTTAAAATCTTTCACCAGCACAAATCCTTGGGGGTAATTTAAATAAATTTAACTTCACTTCCAAAAGGCAGCCTTTAAAAATCTTAAACTATAGTCAGGGTGCCTCACAGCCTTTCCCCCTTCTCTCCCTATCAACTTCTGCCTAGAATGTGAATTCTTTTTTAAATTTTTTGCCTCTAGGGTTGTCACTGGGGCTCAGTGCTGGCACTATGAATTCACCTCTCCTGGTGGTCATACTTTCTATTCCCCCTCCCCTGTTTTATTCAATAGGACAGAAAGAAATTGAAAGGGGAGAGAGAAATGGAGAGGAACAGAGAAAGAGAGACACCTGTAGACCTGCTTCACTACCTGTGAAGCATCCCCACTGCAGGTGGGGAGCAGGGGCTCAAACCTGGGTCCTTGCACATAGTGCTATGTGTGCTTAACCAGGTGTGCCACCACCAGGTCCCTAGAATGTGAATTCTTTTAGGATGTTATGCTCATTTACCACTTTGACCACTTTTTCTGCTCAGTTAGCTGAGATTTGTCTCTGTCCTTCTGAAGGCTGTCAGTGGACAATACTATACGCAGTTATGCCATATCTCATCACAGACTCTTAGCTAAGGACCCACAGATACGAGGTGCTATTTGCTTCTCTTTTGATTATAATGATTATAATGTTTTTAACACCATAGATGTAGGTTTCTCACAAAATGTGAAAATTTATAAGTTGGAGTATTTTTATTACTAAAATAAAATTTACAAAACACCAAAAACCTAACAATGCCTGATCATTTTGTTGACCAAACTGTAAGTGTACTAGAAACTTCACACTTCTGAAAACCTTAATGCATGCAACAACAATTACATGCCTGAGGTCCCAGAGGTCTCTCTTTCAATGCCCAGCAACACCATAAGTCAGAAGTGAGTGATCCTGGTCTCTTTCCTTCTCTCTCTCTTAAAAATAATTAAAAAATAATAATATAAAACAAATGTTCAGTATAACAACAAACATTACCAATGCACACAGGATACAGAATACTCATAGACTATTATTGAACTATAAGTCTTAGTCTTATATGAAACATATATATATATATAATTATATGAGGACATAATTTATTCACCTTTTATTATCATAGAGGACATCTTTATAAAAAATAAATATAAAAATATTTTGAAACAGTATCTCCTTTTTGATCTTACAATCCTCTTAAATGATTTGTCATTTCTAGACTATCTTATTAGTATATGTACTCTACTTGAAATTATACTAGTACATACAGAAAAATCACATGTCTAGATGATTTTTAGATGACTATGGGGTGAATACAGATACAAAAACATTTTCCTTCTGGGTGAAGTAATAAAATGACATTCTTGCTCCTCCCACTATAAGTCAAACAGAGGTCAGTTCCCCCCATCCCTGTATCTGTTTAAATAAACTGGTCCAGCTGTTTGTTTCTAAAATGCCCTCTGACCTTGTATCTCATCCTCCCTGCTTTTGTGACAGAATGCTTTACTTTCCATTGTGGAAGATTCTAAATTATCGAGAATTTTCTAAACTATGAACCAAGAAAACAAGACCTTCAGAATTTATATGAATTCACAGGAAAATACTTCCATTTCAGAAAGCATCAGTAGTCATTATTTTAAAGTAATAATGTATGTATATGTATGTCATCTATATGTATATATAAAAATGTGTGCGCATATATTTGAGCTTGTAGATAATAAGGAACCATGTTTGCAAGAGAAAGAAAATGGCAAAATTTCTATTTGAATATACAATTAAAGTTACAGTTATCTACAAACACAAAATAGTATTTTCTGTATTGATGAATCTCTTTTAAATTCTTGTTTGTTTAATATGTAAGAAAAACATTTATACAACTGATGTCCAAATACTACTGCCATGAAACCTTAGATATGCAATATTAGGAATATACAAGAACAGGACAGTTTTTTCTTTCTAATTAAATTGGTTTTACATCTTGGCTTATGAAACTCAAGTCTGCCATGTATTGAGCATTTAAAAAGTAATTTTAAGAATACTTAAAGATGGGAAGCGTCTTGTCTATCTTCCCATATTACATTCTGAACATCCAGGTATACATTTTTAAATCCTATTTTACTTTGGAATGTTTAAATGTTCTTAAACAATCCTCTTTTGTGAAGTGCTTTCAAAGAACAGGAACCCTGTAGATGGCAGAAGACTAAATTGGGAAAAGACTTTTTATACTTCCTTTTCTCATAAAATTACAGATTCAGTTTTCTTACTTTGAATGAACTATCTCCTTTCCCCAAACAAAAACTGTTACAAATAAACAGAATTTGATGGGTTTGCTTCATAATTTTATTCCATATAAAAATAAAAAGAGATTTATCTTCGCCTATCTATTTGCTTAGTATCAGAGTCCTTAAAAGGGGAAGTAGGTGGTTAGAGGAAAAGCAACATTAAAAACTGAAATATGGATCACCTCAAAATTCAATTTTATCTTTTTACTTTTAAATAGGAATAAAATGAGAATAAGAGATGAATCCTGAGCTATGTGCTCTAATGAAATGCAAGAATGTTTGCTTTATTCTTTCTTGTCTTTCCTCTAAAAGTTTTATCATTAGATTTTTTTTAAATTTCATTCTGCCAGTTCCATCGATCTGCTTTCATTTGCTGTCTTTGGATACCGAATAGTCTTCTAGAAAGCAAGATCTGGTAGAACAGCTTTCTAAATTTGACCTTTGTCCTTTAGTTTATCCTCCACTTCTTACCCTGGTTACTTCCCACAAAACTGGATTGCTAAGTTTAGTTTCCTCTTCGTGAGAACGAAGGGTGCAAAGATCTCATAATGGGCATCCAGTGAAACCAAAGTACAAGATACATTTTCCCAGTTCCACATATAAAATTTTCCACATAGTTTTGGCCTTTCCCTATATTCTTGTACTGTCTATCCTCCTTGTATGGTTCTGTGATACTGGTAAGAATAAAGAAGAATTACTCGCTCACTTTCAAAAATGACATTTTTCACCTTTACTCAAGTAATTCTAAATTCCTCCATGTTTACCAGCCTACTTATTGGATGGCTTAAAGGAACCAACATTTTGTTACATTAACTTGCCACAGACAATTTAGTAAATGATATAAAATTAAAAAACATTTTTCTTTGCTTCTAAACAATGGCATTACTCTGTTGTCCCCACAGAGCCTCTTAGCAAGTAGCATAATTGAATATTTAGCAAAGAGGTAAGTACCCATTTCAGCATAGGAAAAAAACATTTTAAATATTCTTCTATGCCTAAGAAACTAAAGTTACCAACTGTTAAAAAACATTTTATTAAATATCAAAATATGCTATCTGTTAAAGTATTAATTGCTGTCATCTTTTATTAACATTTACATATAGCTGGGAGTACATGCATACTTAGAAAAAGTGAATTATCATGTACTCTTAAATATAAGTACTGAAGCTTTCTTTAAGTATTATTTTTTTGTTTGTGTGTTGCGGGACATCAAATATATGTGATTTCATTTTTCTTGCTGACTTTTTCATTCATTCAGATAAACAGAAAAAGAGGGCCCTCCCTCTTTGAGAGACACCAGAGCTTGGTGCCAGGGTTCAAACCTGGGCCTTGTGCATGGCAAGGCAGGCACCTAAAATCTTAGCTATTTCTCAACTAATTCTCCTTCTATTCCTTAAAAGAAGAAGGAAATAAAAATCAACTTAGCAGTCTTTTATTGGAATTGTTCCTTTTAGATTCACATTTATTTATTAGATTTAATGATCTGTAACTGATGGTCTTAAGGGTTCAAACCTTCTATAGTTACTTTCCTTGTGAAATAAAATTTCATGAAACATAATTTTAAAATGTGCAAGAAAATTGACTCACTCTCCAGTCAAACCTTATGAAATCATATTTTGGCACCTACTAGTTCCTCAACCTCCTCCAGGATCTCACAGTTCCAGGACTGCGATGCATCATCTGTGTGTCTGGGGGTGAGGGAGTAAGAGGACAGAAGGGGAGAAGGAAGCACATACTCTGCTCTTCATCTACTCTAGAAACATAACATTGGAATTTGGTCAAATCACAACAAAGCCAGCATTCATCAGTCTGAGAACCTTCTCCTTCTCTGGCAGTGATGAGTATACTTTTCAAATTTATCTAGGAACTGAAGTTACCTAAGGGAACTGAAAAAGTTAACTACATATAACTTTTTTTTTCAAATCTGAATGAAAAAATAATCACCAATTAGCTAAAATGATCCAAATCAATAACAAAACCCATGCATCATATTAGACTTTAGATGGTGAAATAACTTGCAAATAGTCCAACAACTCATATATATTATAGAAATTTTTCCATGAAAGCAAATTGCCAAATGCTTATTATTATTAGTTAAAATCTTCCCACATCCTTTAATCTTATCTGAATTTAAAGTAAAGGTGGCTTCTTTAGTTACGATGTCTTTACTTCTTTTGCTTCTGAATCCTTTAATCTTATCTGAATTTAAAGTAAAGGTGGCTTCTTTAGTTACGATGTCTTTACTTCTTTTGCTTCTGACTGCTACTTTCCTTTTTAAAATTTTTTAAAAATATTTATTTATTTTCCCTTTTGTTGCCCTTGTTGTTTTTTATATTGTTGTAGTTATTGATATTGCCATTGTTAGATAGGACAGAGAGAAATGGAGAGAGGAGGGGAAGACAGAGAAGGGGAGAGAAAGATAGACACCTGCAGACCTGCTTCACCACTTGTGAAGTGACTCTCCTGCAGGTTGGGAGCCAGAGGCTCAAACTGGGATCCTTACTCCTGTCCTTAAGCTTTGCCCACGTGTGCTTAACTCACTGTGCTACTGCCTGACTCCCCTGACTGCTACTTTCTAGATCACTAAAGTCTTATACCCCAAACAGAGTGGAACTGACTTTAAGGACATTCTACTAGACCTTTAATCAATATTCAGAAGTTCAAAATAGCTTAAGATTCCACTTACTTAAAAATATCTTAAGCATCATTAGCAAGTATCAATATAAAGCATAGGTAACAAAATGTTGTTTATAAAGTACTTATTTCATTTGATGATTTGCTAAATTTGAGTTCTCATATCTGAAACATAAGAATAAAAGTAATTTTCTTTTTAAAAAATATTTATTTATTCCCTTTTGTTGCCCTTGTTTTTTTATTGTTATAGTTATTATTGTTGTTGTTATTGATGTCATCATTGTTGGATAGGACAGAGAAAAATGAAGAGAGGAGGGGAAGACAGAGAGGGGGAGAGAAAGATAGACACCTGCAGACCTGCTTCACCGCTTGTGAAGCGACTTCCCTCCAGGTGGGGAGCTGGGGGCTGGAACCAGGATCCTTACCCCATCCTTGTGCTTTGTGTCACTTGCGTTTGAAATGTAATTTTCTTAAGTAATATTGGATTAAATAATTATTAACACAATTTATAAATAAAAGGAAAAATAGGGTGCTATGTCAAAATCTCCTAAAGTAATTAAAAAGTCAAAGGATAAAAGCTCACAATTTAAACTGAACCATTTTTCATATAAATTACAATTTTCCCATATTCATAAAAGTCCATCACTATGAACAAGGAGCAGAGTTTTGTACCTCCACTTCTCACCTGCAGGGGGACGCTTCACATGCAGTGAAGCAGGTTTACAGTAGTTTCTCTTTCTTTTTTCTCTCTCTCTCCCTCCACTTCAATTTCTATCTTCCCTTTCTAATAAAAAAACAGAGAATGAAAATTAAAAAGGAAAAAAGTAGCACTGGGAACAGTAGATTCACTGCATAGGCACCATGCCCCTGTGACAGATATTTTTGGCAACAAAAATAGACAATTTAAAAGTAGATTAATTAAAAGCTCATAAAATTATGAATAACATTGTAGAATAAATATTTTTAAATGACTTTAATTTTCTGTCAATTTACATTATGATTAGGATGATAAGATAATCCATCATCCATGTTGAGATGCTTTTGTAAGTAAAGGAATGCTATTAATAATTACACTGAGCAGTAGGCACACATCATGAATGTCCCAGACAAATTCACTCTCATTATCAAATATATACTTTCTCTCCCAAATAAAATATCCCTGGAATAACTAATTTAGAGACTCTTGACTTACAATTCCAGTATCTGTGGGATGTTAACAGAATCACAGAATGATCTTGAAGTATCTTTGAACTCTTTCCTTTCTTTGGGATCTCTTTCCTTTCATTGTCTCAGCTCCCAAGCCTTCATTATCTGAAAGCTTCCCAGACCTGAAGTCTCCATTCATGTTAAGGGAGAATATTTCAAATTTTGACTTGACTTCTGCATATACCTGACTGCAAATTAGTCTATAGGATGGCACAGTGAATACAAATTAATTTGAATGAAAATTTGTTGATTACTCTTTAGAATGTTCATTGTAACTTTTGTTCCAGTTAGTAAAGCTTGAAATTTAAATTTTAGGGTATATATCCAGTAGACCTTCAAATACAAATAGAACCATTTATACTAAAAGTCAAAATTTAAAAAATTGAGTCATATACTTTCCTCATATTTGAGAACTGTTTTCTGCCCTAATTCAGCTTTCTAGTTCTATTCTCAACTCTGACACCAGCTTCCTGGACAATAACTTTTAGTCCACCTGCATGTTAGCTATCAAGCTCAGGCAAAAATTACTAAAGTCCTGGGCCCCTTGGAGCATACCTAAAATAGATTTCCTAGTTTCTTTCCACGTGAAAATCCCCAGTTTCATTTGCTCTACTCCAACCTTGTAGTTCTTGTTTATTGAGCAATTTGCTTTATATCTTACTGCCTTTCAGCCACCAAGTTGCAGACACTACCATGATGACATCCTGAACCTTCCTGAGCAGACAACCTCACCAATATGTCCCCAAACCTCACCTCTCCAGATCCCTACCCCACTAGGGAAAAATGGAAACAGGTGGGAGGTATATAACAACCTACTAACGTCCATGTCCAGCAAAGAAGCAACTATAGAAACCAGACCTCCCACCTTCTCCCCATAAAGAATTTTGGTCCATACTCCCAGAGAGGCATAATGAATAGGGAAGCCTCCAATGGAGGGGATGGGACATGGAACTCTACTAGTGGGAACTGTATGGAATTGTACCTTTGTTATCTTACAGTCTTGTTAATCACTCATAAAAATTTGAGTCATATAACAAATTATTTTAATTAGGGACAGTAAAACTAACAAATAATCTCTTAAAACTTGAAAAATCATAGAACACTTTTACTTATGAACATTACCTAAGGAAAGTTGGGAACATATACATTCACTTTTTAAATATTTTATTTACTTATGTATTTACTTATTTATTTATTTATCCTGGATAGAGAGAAAATGGACCTTACATTTCTCTTTTCGTAGGGACTAACCTTTTATTTAAATAACACCACTCATAATTATCACCCTCAAAGCACTAGGCCAGTACAGGGATAGTTAGTGCTCTGTGTAGTCATGAGTTTTATAGTCGAATGGGAAAATGACCCTTAGTGGATCTAATGACAAGTATTTAGGTGCTAGAATTGTGATGCTCAATTGAATTAATGTCCATGAAACATGCTTTGCAAATTTTACAACCTAAAAAAAAAGGTTTGTTGAGATATTGTCATTAGAATTCTCAAAAAAAAATCTAATAGTACAAACATATGTACATAAATTATTTTTTAGCAAAAGGTGAAAATGACTCAGATACACATCAACTGGTAAATGGATATACAAAATGTAGTATGGAACTGGGTGGTAGTGTACCTGGTTGAGCACACCCATTACAAGTGTACAAGGACCCAGGTTCAAGCCCTCAGTACCAACCTCAAGGAGGAATGCTTCACAAGCAGGGAAACAGTGCTGCAAGTGTATCTCCCTAAAACCCCATCCACCTGAATTGTTTTCTGTCTTCATCCAAAATAAGTAAATTCAAATATATACATTATATTTATTTATTACATATAATTTTGTTGCCCTTGTTTTATTGTTGTAGTTATTTTTGTTATTGATGTTGTCATTGTTGGATAGAACAGAGAGAAATGGAGAGAGGAGGGGAAGACAAAGGGGGGAGAGAAAGATAGACACCTGCAAACCTGCTTAAGTGCCTGTGAAGCGACTCCCTTGCAGGTGAGGTGTCAGGGGCTCAAACCGAGATCCTTACTCCGGTCCTTGTGCTTTGCACCACCTGCGCTTAACCCGCTGTACTACCACCCGACTCCCAAATATTTTTTTTGAACCCTATATCTGTTATATTCATTATGTAATGTAATGGAACACCATTTAGTATTAAACAGGAATGAACTATGCTAATACATGCTACAATGTAGATAAAGCTTGAAAACATTACACTAAGTGAAGGAAACTTGTCACAAAGACCACTTAGTATATGACCACTTAGTATGTGAAATGTCCACAATATGCAAATCTAAAGAGATAAAAGGTATATTAGTAGTTACCAGGTGCTAGTAGGGTAGAAAAAAAATGTATGTTTGTGTCAGGATTAAAGCTGAAAGTTATAGTTTTCTTTCTAAGTTGGTGAGTGGTAAAATGTTCCAAAATGCCTATGAGGTTGAAAATAAATATTTGTAAATATACTAAAAGCCACTGAACTGTATATGTTAAATGGGTGAGTTGCTTGCTATATGATTTAATTTCTATAAAACTGTTGGGAAATATGTACAATAATGAACTGAAATAGGAATCACCTTCATCTTATCTCTAATTAATCTCTTAATCTTATCTCTAATTAGCAGTACAACGTTTTCTTTTAGACCCTGAGACATGTCTGTCAAATGATTAAAAAAAAAAAAACATATCCAAGATATGGATTCTCACCTTCCATAGTATGGGGTTACTAAAGTGTTTAGTCCCTGCTCCTTTTTGATAAACTCCAAATTCCTTTTATTTTTGTAATTTTAAAAGAAGTAGCATGACAAAAATGAAAATCTCATAGATTTCTTTAGGTGGTATTCACTCAGAATGCTTCCGATACACATTTTCTACATCCTCTTCTCAACCCTCTCAGCCCCAACTTGACCCTGAGGGTGGGAATCCCTGCCATAACCTATTGTACATGGCTTTCTGTAAACAGTACTGCCAGGTGATCCAGCCATGGGGGCTGATATCTGACATCTTTGGATACATACAATTCTTTCCTTTCATTTTTCAGCATCTCTTACTTCCTGCCCTTTCCAAGTACATCTGAACTTTGACCCACACAAGGGATCAAATAAAGTCAACTGTAGCAGATGTCCTAGTGATACTGACCAACAAACCCTTCAAATGTATAACAATCATAAAACTACTGACTTACAATCAAATTGGCATCCCAGAATAAAAACTACTGAACACTGACACGTGAATATATACATATATTTATGGTAATATCCATCTTTAGATAACACACACATTACTTTTGAAAATAAAAAAGTGACCTTATTTTATCAACGTTATGCCAGTTATTTATAAAGAAGTTGATTTTTTAAAGCTAAATTACATAATTACATTCTCAATCCAAGACAAAACAAACAAGCAAAACAACAGACCTGAAATGGTCAATTTGTTTGAGAAGAGAAGTTTTTTTTCTTTTTCTTCAGTGATCTAATCCTGTGAAGTATTAGGTCCTTTAGTCACATTGGTTGAGAGAGTAAAAAAGGAAAAGGAAACTCTCATGGATGGGAAGAGGTTAAGGGTTTGTCTGTTTGTTTGGTTGGTTGGTTGTTATTTTTCAGGTGTCAAGAGTCTACTAGAGTTAATTATTTCCCATATTAGTGGGTCTGAGTCACATAAAAGCCTTCCAAGAATGGGAATAAAGAAGAAAATGTCAAAGATTATAAAGAAAATGTCAAAGATTATAGAATGTTGATGATGAGTCATATTTCTCAAAGTATCCATGCTTTTGAAGTATTTTATTTTTAATATTCTCCCTCCATAATATTTTTGAAAGTAGTAAAGGAACATCATGAGCATCTACACAGAACTCTAAGTATGCATACACAGAAGTCATGCAGACCGGATCCAGGACGTTAGCCCTCAGAAACACTTCCTTCCCCTGTGCCCCTGGCTCCACTCCATTTTTTTGAGAAAATTATTTTATTCAATAAGGAGGCAACATTTGCCCCATTTTTAAAAAATATTTCAGGCTGACTTTTCAACCACTCAGAAACGCTGTTTGTTTTATGTAGGCATAGCCTGAAGCAAGATGATGATGTAAGTGAGAGGAGAGAGAGTCTCTGTGGGCACAGCTCAGCGCTTCAGTGCTCAATGGTTAATCACCCAACACCAGCCTCAGCAACTGTTGACACAAAATAGGTGGAGATCAGGTCTGTGCAAGCAGAAAATACCAGAAAGGCAAACTATATGTAAACACACTTAAGACAGATTTGACAAGAATAGACCTAAACCTGACTTGCTAGGAAACTACTAATGTCTTAGGCTTCAATATCCCTCTCAGTTGAGGCTGTTTCCCCTTCCAAAATTTCCTTTGAGAAAAAAAAAAGTAACATTTTGAAAAATAAAATAAGTTTACAGAAGATAGCTGAGACAGTTGTTCTCTTGATTCACAAAGTGTGAGTTTCAAATCTGCTTCTACATGAAGGATTTATGTAATATAATACAGCCCATCCACATATACCTGGAGTAGAGCCAAAATGGGATGCAGTGGGGGTGGGGGAGGTGGAAATGTGTGCACATGACCATAGTTCAAAAAGTTATTTCTCTGACCTATACAGAGCATGCAAAAGAGCAAATGTATAATGCTTAAACAGTCTTTTAATCTTACCTAAGTGACACCTGACAACCCATTACTTATTAGCACCCACAAAAAGTTTGTCACGTACAAAACTCACTAGGGAAAAAGACTGAATGCCTGAGGAGAAAACAAATGATGCTGTACAATAACTTCAGAAATTTCAAGCCTATTATCTGTCATGCCCTTCATAGACTCATAGCATGCTACTAAAAAGACAAAAAACAACACCCTGATTCATCTTTATTATGAACCCTAAAATGACAGCACACATGTTTTTCATGTCTTGCAATAATATCTAATTTCATCTAGTTTCTATTTTACAGTGCTTAAAAGGGAAGTATCAGCTTTTAATTTTCTTGTTTGTCTCATCAAAGGACTTGGCATTCCCTTGCCCCACCCACTTCAAGTGTAACTTGAGAATCAAAATCAGTTTGGGAACATCCACCTTGTGCTTCTTTAATTCCCTTTTTTATATAGTCCTGAAAATGAGATGTGGAAGAGGTTTGGAGTTCCACTCTAACTATTAAGGGCAGAGAATGTAGTTGTCCATGGAATAAAGGGTCTTTGGCAAGGATGCATATAAGGGGATGGCAGATGAAGTCTTCCTCCTGCATATTTTCAACTAGTCTTGTGTAAAGTACATGCTGTCATGAGGCTTTGGGGGGAAATTTGCTCCTTAACTACCTGTCGCTGCAGGGTTCTTCCTTCTTGACCATTCCTCTCAGCTCCCTCACGTCCCATCTTATTCACAAGCAGACAGGTCTTGCCTGGCAGGTTGTACCACAGATAAGATGCTGTTTCTATTTCTCCAACTAGATATTTGTGCTGAAACAACAAATCTCTGGCTTAAGATATGCCATACTGACCTAAAAACACACTTTCAAAGTCAGCCAACATGCCATCAGTTTCCCTGCCTTGAAGAGAATCACAGGTCTTCAGAAACATTGGGCTTACAATGGATACCATCAATTTTCCCAATTCACTCAGCTCTGAAACTTTCATGAAGCCCAAGCATACTTGTTCCTGAGATTATTTCCTCAGGTTGTACTGACTCTCAACTTCAAGTATTAAACTCTTGTCCTGGGAAGTTCAAAAAATGTCATTAAACATTGACTGGAAGAAAAAAAACACTTACATAAAACATATGTGGATTATCAAGACCCATGCTCCTACACTAACCTTTGTGTTCCTCTTCTCACCTAGACTCTAGATCCCATGGTACAAGGTGCAGGCCTTTTCCATGCAGGACACTGGGTCAATGCTTAGACTTTCATAAGGTGTTTCATCTTTTACAGTATTAACTGGCATGATTTAACACAGAGGGCAAGGGGGTAGCTCTTGGTAAATCAACACTGTAAAACTTACAACAAAGTATATTCAGTAGACTTCAGAGTCATTTTCAAAGAGGATTGTTTGTTTGCTGGAAAAAAAAAAGTTCAAATCTGCAGACAAAAGCAGTGTCTTTGCTGAACTCCTAAGACTCTCTGACATGACAATACCTGAAGGTTTCTAAATTCACAGCTCTTTTCCCTGCAAGCTATTTGCTCACCTTTCCTAATAATACCCTGCCTGCTTGGCACCTAGCCAGCTCTGTCTCAGGCAATATGCAAGCTAAACATTTTTTGACTGATTTCAATATTTTCTTATGAGCAACTAGACAGTATTTTATCTAGTGAGTATTACTGACTGCTATAATCTAAGCCCAGAGTAAGTGCCTGTAAAGGTAATATTATTAGAATTGACACTCAAGGTGAAAAGCAGAGCAATTAACTGTGGCTTAGAGAACAACAACCCATTCTAAAATGTGCAGGAGAGTTATTCTATTTATATTTCTCCTGCTCTTTCTTCTTTTAAAAAGACTGAACCTGGTACTTCATTGATGAACTGGGGAATCTGCCTTAACTATGGGCTACACTTAAATTCTCAAGGGAAAAATTTAAACATCCTGCTTAATAAAATTACATTTTGTGTGTGAAGTTGTTCCATCCCATCCCCAGGTGGTTTTTAGGCAAAGGAAATCACTATACACTCTGCACTTTCACCTTGTAGTTGAATAAATAAAAAATGACCCAGTACCTCTTACATGGTTGTGTGTGTGTGTGTGTGTGTGTGTGTGTGTGTGTGTGTGCGCGCGCGCTTTACATCTGTTTTCCCTTGCTTTTGTGTCATGTCTCTGTTTAGCTTTATTGACAAAACAATCTGTGCTTAATGTTTAAACAACATCTGTAAAATGTATTATTAAATTATGTTGGAAGAAAAAGCAGAACAATTCTATGAAACCCTATGACCCCCTATTGATTTTTAGATCAGAGAAGTTGAAAGGATAATTTGTGAATGTTTTAACATTTACATCTACACAGGTACTTATATTTATGGAATCTTTGATTACTTACAAAAATTATTTGCTGTGTTATTACCATAACTCAGAAAGAAACTTGACCTTTAACAGTTGAATCTGTTTATTTTAATAGGAGAGATTATATTTTTAAAAAATAAATTTACTTTTTTTTTTACCTGCCAGTGGCATAAATCTCTGAGGATAACATACTTTTCCCCCATTAGTAATAAATGTGAAGTGATGCCTGAATGCTTTGCAGTTTTGAAGGCAGTAAATGAATAACTAGGAAAATCTGGTGTATGTACTAAATCTGAGAACTGTAGAACTTCAATAGTTCCATAAAGTGTAGGCTCAGATGTTAGGATGCTTCTTGGAATTGTATGTGCTGCCCCATTGATGGCGAGTGATTTTTCTCTCCACATATATAATATATTTCAGACATACTACATATTTTATACCCCAAAACCCATATTGCCTTCTTGGAACATGAAAGAATACTCAGCATTGCTCCTTCATTGAAAAAATGTTTAGATAAAAAAAAAATGGTAAAGACAAAAACTATAAAATTTATACAGTGCACCCTAGGTTAGAACTTTGCTGAGTTAGGATGTGTCTGAAGCACACAAACAAGGTAAAAATCATAAGTTTTCATCACATGGATTTTTCAGACCTGCAATATGGTTGTGGGGGGAGGTTTTATTTGCCCACCCTACATCAGCATTACTTAAATTTGTTTATTTGTTTTTGCCACCAGGACATCACTGGGATTTCATACTGTACAATTCCACCATTCCTGGCAGACTTTTCTTAGTTTAGGTTTTAGTTCAGTTTAGTTTAGAGGATGAGGGTTAAAGAAGGGGAGAAGGGAAAGAATAGACATCATAGCACTATCTTCACCACTTGTGAAGCTTTCCTCTTGCATGTTATTCCCATGTGATGGTCAGGGACTCAAACCTGACCACATACATAGTAAAATGTGCATTTTACTGGGTGAGTCATCTCCTGACTCTACACTCACATTTTTAATATGGAAAAAAATCATTGTATTGAGGGTGTGTGTGGAAAACTGAGTATTGAATATGGGTGCGTATGTGTTATCTTTAAAGTTAAATCAAAATATTTAAAGATCTAAATAACCATATAATTTCAAATGTTAACATGTTTCTACTTAAATGATTAAAGTACTCAAAGTATCAGTAATCTTTTTACTGATATAACAGATATTCATCAGCAGTAAACAAGAGAAAAACAAAAAAGTTGAAAGTATCAAGCACTATTATTGATCAAATTTGGATTAAACCATAATTTTGGTGAAGGAAAAAAGAAAAAAAATGCAAACACTTATGGCACATACTACATTCCAAAAAACGTTATGCTTGTATTCCAAAACTACCACAGCATAGTAGACTAAAATTTTAGGTAATGAAGGTTGAGTTTTTAATTTTATTTTTTGAGTATATACTTACTTATGGGGGCAGGTGGTGATACACCTAGTAGAGCACATATTTTACAGTGCATAAGGATCCTAGTTCAAATCCCTCAGTCTCTACTTTCAAGAAGGAAGCTGTATCAGCAACGGAACAGTATTACAGGTATTTTCTTTCTCTCTCCCTCTCTCTCCTCCTTCCTTCTCAATTTCTTTCTGTCCCTATCCAAAAAATGATTGAATGAATAAATAAAATGTTAAGAGAAAGAGAAAGTAAACACACACACACACACACACACACACACACACACACACGAGCACCACACACTCAGTGTCAGAGATTGAACTTGGGAACTTATATATGCAAGTCTTGTATTCTACAGCTGCACCAACTCCCTGACCACCAACAGTTGAATATATTTTTTAAAAAGATGTTATTTATTTATGTATGAATAAGAGAGAAAGGAAGAAATAAAAAGAGGGGGGAAATAAGACCAGCATATTATCACTCTGGCATATGTAATGCTAGAGATGAAATTCTGTACCTTATATCTCCAAGTCCAACTCTTTATCTGCTTAGTTACCTCCCAGGCCACTGAAAGTTTTTTTTTTTTTTTTTAACAAGCAGTCACCTCAAATAAATTAGGCAAAAACAGTTTACTCAAATAATTTCATAAATGCCCAAATATGTCAAATTTATTCACATTACATCCAAGGGTCCAATTCTAAGGTTCTGTATACTATATAAAATTTTCTTTTCTCTGTTTTTATTCTGACAAGTAGACCAAACACAAAAGTTTCGAGTTATTTTTTTTAATCAAAATGTATCTACTGAATCAAACCTACTGTATAATTTGAGATTTAAATTCTCCCTATTGCTCCATTTTACCCTAAAATCTATGAGCTTTGAATTGCATGCAACATAGCATTTATGTCAATTAAAAAAGTATAAAATTGGTTCACTGATGGAACAAAATAACCATTGTAACTAATGAAACTTTTCTTGCCTCCTTTTTCAGTCAAAACCTAACTTAGAGCTGCAATGGCCACGGTTTCTATGACACGTTAACAGCCAGACATGGGTTTATATTTTTCATTTACATATTATGTATTTTGATACATTATGTTGCTGCCAATAATTATGACTGATCTACACCCAACCTGCCCTCCAGCATTTTATTAAATCTCTCCAGAAGTGACTCATAGTTTATACAAAATGTACATGTTTGCTGACAAGTTCTAAGAAATTCAAGAAGACAGAATTTTTTTGAAGACAGTATTTTTTAAATGTTGTAGCTGAATTAATATAAAAGGAAATGGTAACACAGTAATGAAGTTGTTTTAATTATTATTTACAGGAGGAAGTAATTTGAGCTGATGCTCAGTAAAAGACAAATGATTACAAACTCTTAAAAATACTGTGCAAATTTTCTTATGATAAAGTAAAATAAAAACCACTTAGTAGCTGTGTTGATTTTAGTCTTCAAGTACATCACACTTTAAAAGTATCTGATTGGATACATATATCCATAAATTCAGGCACATATATCCATAAATTGGACACATGTATCCATAAAATACATACCTTAAAGCAAAAGTGCACAATATTTTGCAGTGAGTCAATAAATAAAGCAAGCATGTAGAAAGAAAGACTTAAAAAGATACCGTAAAGTACCTAATAGTTTCTACTTAGACCTAGATGCCCTCCTCATCTACTTTTTTATTACACTTCCCTCAGTTACTCCAAAGCTAACCTTATCAAAGTAAGGACTACAAAAGCTAAATAAGGGCAAGAGACTGGCAAGTGATGACTCTTTAGTCACTATCAGGCCTTTTGTGGACCCCCCATAGGACCTTGCCCTCAATGAGGATCAACAATGTAGAGAATGTTGCATCCTCTGAAGGGGGGTTGGATAACATACTCTATCTACCACCTGAAGAAGATGGGTTCTGAAATTGGTGCAACTCAGAATGTTCCTACTGATAACCACAGAATGCTAGTTCAGACCTACAAGGATGAAGAGGTTACAGAGGCTCCAATGCTGAATATGAGCCCCAGATCAGATCAAATCAATGGGGTTTACAGTCAACAATATTTATACACTTTTCCCATATTTGGGAGCAACTCTCTTCCCTGATCCAGCTTTCTTGCCCTTTTTTCAGCCATGACATCATATCCCCAGACAACAACTTGGGTCTACCTGCATATCAGATGTCAGGCTCAGGCAAAAACTAATAAAGTTGTGGGCCCTTTGGAATATACCTGAAATAAACCTACTAGCTATTTTCAAAATGGAAACTACAAATCTTCATCTGCAATATTCTGGCCTTTAGATTTATGATTAATTAACAATCTGTGTGGCTTTACATGTTAACTCTTTTTCAGCCACCAGGTTCCATATGCTACCATGACGGCAACCAGATTTTCCTGGGCAGATGACCCCACCAATGTCTCCTGGAGCTGTGCTTCCCCAGAGCCCTGCCCCAGTAGGGAAAGAGAGAGACAGGCTGGGAGTATGGATCAACCTGTCCTTGTTCAGTGGGGAAGCAATTACAGAGGCCAGACCTTCCACCTTCTGCACCCCATAATGACCCTGGGTCCATATTCCCACGGGATTAAAGAATAGGAAAGCTATCAGGGGAGGGGATGGGATGTGGAGCTTTGGTGGTGGGAATTCTACATCTCTTATCCTATGGTCTTGTCAGTGTTTCCATTTTATAAATAAATACATTAAAATAAAAAAGTATCTGATATCTTTGACTTCAATACAGTACTCTGAATTTCCTCATTTTTTACATAATACTTCCTACACAGAAAATAAAGAAAAAGCAATTGATTATCAACTCCTTCAAAAGGAGAGAATTTGCATGAAAATTCAGAAGTGACTAAAATCTCAAATCTAACACGAAAATGCCATTGTTCATCAAATTTAAAGTAACAGTCTCTTACAACTTCTAGTTACTTAGGGGACATTTTCTAGCATAAAAGTATTCCAGTTGAAACTATTACCAAAGGTAAAGCAATGAGATGCAAGCAAAAGAAGTAGAGAACAACAAAGAGAGGGAATACATGCACAAAACATCCTACCAGATGAGAAAAACACTGTGCTTATATCCCACATAACTAAGACTTTGCAAATTTTAAGTTATATACTTTTTACAGAATTGAGAATATCAGTATGAGGTTTAGGGAAACATCTATCCACATATACTTTGAAAAATTATGTAATGATATAACATGACTTTTGTTTCTCCTGAGTTTTTCCAGGATTTCACACATGCGTAATATCATCATTCTGTTGTTGTTGTTGTTTTTTTTTCCCATTCAGACAGATAAAGAGACAGAAAAAGAGATATCAGGAGTCTGGCCATAATGCAGCGAGTTAAGCGCACTTGGCCCAAAGCACAAGGACCGGCATAAGGATCTCGGTTCGAGCCTCTGGCTGCCTACCTGTAGGGGAGTCGCTTCACAGGCGGTGAAGCAGGTCTGCAGGTTTCTATCTTTCTCTCCCCCTTCTCTGTATTCCCCTCCTCTTTCTATTTCTCTGTCCTGTCTAAGAACAATGACATCAATAACAACAATATTAACTACAACAACAATAAAAAACAAGGGCAACAAAAGGGAAAATAAATAAATATTTAAAAAAAGAAAAAGAGATACCTTAGCACCAAAGCATCCTCAGGTGTCATAGCATCTCCCATGTGGTACTTGAGTTCAAAGCTGGGCCCAGAGCATGATATGGTAAATGCCCTACACAGTGGTTACCTCTGTGGTCCCTATTATAACATTTCTAAAGGATTCATTTTAATGGGGGGGGGGGCGGTGAGAGAGAGAGAGGCAGACAGACTGACAAACTAGAGCACTGCTCAGCTCTGCTTTATGGTGTTACTACAGACTGAACCTGGAAACTCTAGAAAAGACCACTGTATAGCCACTATGATCTTTCCCTATATTATAGCAGTTATTTATTTATTTAATTATTTATTTTCTCAATAGAGCCAGAGAGAAATAGGTAGATGAGGGGGAGAGAAAGACACCTGCAAGACTGATTCACCACTTGTAAAGTTTTCCCTGTGCAAGTGGGGACTGGAGACTTGAACCCAAGACCTTGCTTATGGTAATGTGTACTTTGTCAGATGCAGCACCACCTAAGCCCTATTATAACATTTAAAAAAATTCTCTTTTCCCTCTTCTAATGGCAAAACTAAAGAAGTAAGGCAGTAACACTGAGTGTGCATAGAATCTAAAGAAAAGGAGCTGCATAGTGGTGCACCTGGGTTAGTGCACATGTTACAATGCTCAAGGACATAGGTTTAAACCCCCAGTCCCCATCTGTAGGGAGGGAAACTTCATAAGCATTGGAGCGGTATTGCAGGTATTTCTCTGTCTTTCATCTCTATCTCTGCCCCCCTTCCTTCTTGATCACTCTGTCTCTATCCAGTATAAATGAAATAAAGATTTTAAACATTTTTCAAATCTAGAAAAAAGGTAACTGCATACTGCTTGAAGTCACAGGAAAGCCTTCCTGCTGCTGAACCCATGAGAAATCACATGGGGTTTGCCCACCTGTGGAAAACAACGTGTATTGGAAAATGTTCTCTGGTAGATGTTTATGGATAAAATTTACTAGCAACTTCAAGGAGGAAGAGAGATGGCAGATATGATAAATCACCTGAACCACAGCATTTTGACTTCCTTAATTAGAGAGCTCCACTTGCCACTCCTTGCCCCTCAAGCCGGAACATTTCCCAGAGAAATACAACCTCTGATTAACTTCTGTTGCACTAAAATAATCTCGCAATCATTTAACTTGGAAAATATACACAACTTCGGTGAAAAAATAAAATTAATGTTTTACTCGGTAATTAATCACCCAGGACAAATTGAAAGACTTGAGTGTAAGTATATAGTATCAACAGCCTTGAAGATACAGTAAAAGGTAAAACAAACAAACAAACAACAAAAAATAGGCAAAGAAAAACCCTCAGTGCAACACAACCCCCAGTAACATTTAGATACGGCATGTTTTCCACTGGCTCTCTAAACATTTGACTCAGAGGGCTGCAAAAACTGATCTCCAGAGCTGCAGTAAGGTCATAGAAATTGATAACCCTTACAAGAAATGTTGATGTGAGTCTGTCTGTGTCTTAAAGATAGTACACTTCGTAAATTAATCCTCCAAAGGCAAATATATTGTAAGTAGCTTGTTATCTCTAAAATACTAAATTAAAGGCTACATAGGATTATATTGACAGAAATTACATTTTCTGTAATGGGGCTTAATATATCTAATATCTCTTCCAAAGGCTCTCAGGGTCTTTAACAGAGAAGGGTCTGTTAATGTAAGAGCAATGGACATCAAGAACAAATTTATTCACCAAAATGGATTAGGCCAAGTAATCAGAGATTGTATAATATTAATCTTTGACACTTATTGAACAGAAAGAAATACTTTAGTCTGCAAACTGACATTTCCCATTCTTCCTTTTCCCCAACTAGGCTTTAGGACTTCTCTGGATTTTACTTCAGAGAGGATATGATTTCCCTATCATCGACACCAATCTAAAAATATTAAGACAATTAATTAGATACGCTTCATTTTAGAGGATATTGGATTTCGATGCCCTTCAAATATGATACTAGCTCTTGGTGATTGTATGAAGTCTGGTTTTCAACACAGTCACAAAGGTAATAAATCATCCTTTCTCAGAGCCTCATGCCACACCACCATACATTAAGTTAGAATATTCTTGGCTGGTACTGGGTACATAATCTAGCTTTCCTCCAAATCAGGAATTTACACATTTATTCAAAAACAGCATTGCATCCTGAGATACACTAAGGTTTGAATAGCTTCAAAGTAGAAACATAAACATTTTTTTCCTTTTTCAATAAATGGGAGATAAAAGGGGAAACTTGCCTTGAATGCATAGCTCTAAAAAAAAATCTAGCTGAATTTAGTTATTCATTGAATTTAAAACCTGACAGATATGTAATGGTAGATTTTCTTGTTTCCTAGAAAATAGGATGATGCCACTCTACCAATTATTCTAAAGGGGAAAAAAGTCATAAAGAAATACTTACAAAGTCACAGTGAATGTAATTGAAACACTTACTTACACTATACCCAAGATCTGCCAATTTATGTTATTTAATTTATTTATTCATGAGAAAGTTAGGAGGAGAGAGAGAAAGAACCAGACAACACTGTGGTACATGTCCTGTCGGGAATTGAACTCAGGACCTCATGCTTGAGAGTCCAGTGCTTTACCCACTGCGCCACCTCCCAGACTACAAGATCTGCCAATTTTTTTTCCTAATTTTTTTATTGCTACTAAGGTTATCTCTGGGGCTTCGTGCCTGCACACAAACCCACTGCTCTCAACAACCATCATGCCCCCCCCATTTTTTCTTTCTATTTTATTAGAGAAAACACAGAAAAACTGAGAGAGGAGGGGGAGATAAAGAGGGAGAGAGAAAATAGACACCTACAGACATACACACTATGAAGTGTCCCATCTGCAGTGTGGAGTAGGGGTCAAACCCATGTCCTTCTACATGGTAATGTGTACACTTAGAGGCATGCATCACCACATGACCCCCCAAGATTTGTCAATTTGAAAAGGAAGTGGCAAAGAATAGTCATCTCCTCTTATCCAGAGTTTCATTCAGCCATCGTCTGAAAATATTATATATAAGATATTTCGAGAGTAAGCATATTCACATACCTTTTCTTACAATGCATTATTGCAACTGTTCTGCTTTATTAGTTATTGTTGCTAAACTTTTATGTTGCCTAATTTACAGACTGCTCAATATTAAATGTATGTATGTATAAGAAAAACGTAGTGTCTACAGGGCTCAGTACTATCTTTAAATATCCTCTGGGAATCTTGGGAAGTAGCCTCTGTGAATAAGAATAAACTATATTTATTGAACAATGCTTTCTTTTTCTTACTAGGGAGCCTCTCTCACCCATCAGTCAACACTTTGTTTTCACCTTTGGGTCCTCAAGTCATCAAGGGAAAACCAGTAACAGTAGGGTGTGTCTCCTTAATGCAAAACATTAGCTTCAGGTTGCCAGAGGGGAAGCAGATTGTGTGTAAACACAAAGCAAAATTACTTACCAGTTGTTCACTTGAAGGATGGTGAGTCCTGTGTCTTGTGCTAACTGCTTTTTCTGTTCTTCAGAAGGGTAAGGATGCTAAAAGAGAACAACAACACATAAAAATAAGTGTATGTGTGTAGAATTTTGACATAGCAGTGTGTATCACATGCTAGATGGTAGTGATTCAATAAAGATTAGACAGTAAAAGCTAGATATTCAGTAATAAGCACTTATGTACTGGAGGAAAAAAGGTATGTGTACATTAGGCAGTATAAAGGGATTTTGTCAATAACCTAAGTGTCTAGTGAAGTCTATAATTAAAGGTAAAAATGCTGAGGTGTGTCACTCTTATTAATGGAATACTACATCATCTAATTAATGGCAGTAAAAGACAAACCAATTACAAAGATTAGTGAAGTGTATAAATAGCTACTTAGGATACTTGCAGAACCTTGATACTGAGTCTACCCTTTAACAAGTTTGTTGCTAATATAGAAAGTTCAGTTTGATCTTCATTGTATTCTTTAGACTCAAGATAGTATGTGCCCTTTATGTCCATAGCTAAGTATACCACCTTATATACTTTTATGAAATCACAGACCTCTAAAACTGAACCATATGGAACAACTATCTCAGTTGAGATAACAAGTGGTCAAGCACCTAGTCAGCATGACATTCTCCTTCAGAAATATACCATATCATTGAAAGGAAATATCAAAATGAAAGTGGGTGCATTTTAACACCATTATTTATTTAAACTCTTAAAGTTGAGGGTTGGGTGCTGGCCCATGTGGTTGAGGACACATGTTACCAAGCTCAAGGACACAAGTTCAAGCCAACAGGCCCCACCTGCAGGGGGGAAATTTCACTATCTGTGAAGCAGAGTTACATGTGTCTTGTGTCTTTCTTTCTCTCTCCCTCTCTATCGCTTTTGCCCTCTTAATTTCTCTATCCTGCTGAACTTAAATAGTAATAATAAATATATTTTTTAAAGAATGTCCTGAACTATATAAAAAAAATCCAACCAAAGTTGTATTCATATTGGAATATCAACACATACTGGGAATCTGAACACAGAGCAATCAATATAAGGTCAAAGACAAACATATTTTGCATAGTCAGAATAAGTTTCATGATGTTCTTCATGAGTCGCAGTGGATTAAAATGCATCACAGGATTGGACATCAAAAGGAAGTCCATATATTCTAAGAGTGTTAAGAATTCTAATGTAGTAAGTTTTGGCACATACACTTTCTATTTAATAGTCATCTGTATATTTGAAATACACATTTCTAAACTCAGAGAGTAGCTAAAGGCCTGGCTTCCATCTATAGAGAGAAAACCTACTTTGAAACACTGAATCCCTGTGAATTCTCACAAGCTACAAACTGTTCTGATTGTCGACCCTCTGCTTTCCTACTAACAGAAAAGGGCACTACTCCCTGAACCCTCTCCCTCCCTCAATTTAACTATCCTTAACACTGTAAACTAAAATCTGGTCTATTAAATGTTAATTAAAACAGCTTTTAATCTCACTAATAGTGTCTGATTTGATGCTAAGAAGGTTCATTACTGACCACTTCAGTACTCTTATATATGTTTAAATATGTCAGAGGGGGAGAGAGAGAGAGAGGAGGGATTTTGCTTATGGAGAGCAGAGGTGGAGCAAAACTTCCCATAAGTATTATCTTTGATTGTCATATAATCAATAAATACACAATTAGAATAAGACTTTGCTTTCACAGAATATAGTGCCTTTCTCTAAAGAGCCTCAAATATATTATAGACAATGTGGTTATTAATCCCCATTACAGCGTTTAGAGGAGCATAAATGGAATCTATTGTCCTTCCTACTTTATAGGTGAGGAAACTGGTAAGGCAAATTCAGCTGAGACAGGCAAGACAGTGATATTTCTTGCTTCTCTATCAGTGTCAAAGTCTTATTATGCCCAAAGGATGTAACAGTTTCCTTTCATAATCACCATTCATGACCTCTGCACAAAAATCTACAGACTCCTCATACAGATCTTCAAGGCCTGTCACTATCCAGCCCTGTCAAGTTCTGGACTTTATGCCTTCTTCTGACCCTGTACCTCTCTAGCCTGGTGGCACAGCCTCCCCAGACACTCAGGTTCCTGCTCCAACACCACTTTGACCTCTCATGCTCAAACGCTAAGCCTTCCCCACCCCTATTTTTCATTAGCCTAACTTGTCACCTTTACATCAGTCTCTTTTTCTTCTTTCACTTATAGCAACTATCACTCTCTGAGAAACTTGGTCTGATACTGTCTTTCCTTGTTGCTATATCTCTTCCCATTCATTAATCAACACCAAAGTCTGCACTTTTCTCATTCACCATCCTCAAAGATCAGACTAGCACCTAACAGGAAATCGGTACTTGTAGAATGAAAGAATAACTATAATTTGCTATGAACGCAAATACTCTCCACACTGAGTTAATATCTAACTGTATACTAAAATATTTTTCTAAGACCAGAAGAAGTATAAACAATCCAATCTGAGGTCTACAACACTACTTTCTTTACTTTATTCTGAAAAGTGATACTGACCTGCAGTTGCAAATACATGTATATAAACCTTACAGTAAACTAAGGTCAGAGGTGGCAATAACCATACTCATCATAATGCCAGTCATCATAAACTCTCAGTATCAGTTGCATACTGAGCTAAAAGCAATCCCAGACCCCAAAGTGTAAAATGGAACTTTCACTGCAGCAGGTGAGAGAAGCAAAATGAATCTATTGTCCCATGAATAGAATGCTGAACTACAGATTGATATATAGCAATGTCTATACTAGGTAAATAATTGTAGATAGGAATACATAATCCTAATAGTATAATTAATGTTACCAAATCAGAACTTCATGTTTTTGAGTAGGGACAAAATGTTTAATCCTCAATTTTGTCATCTGAAATTCTAAAATCAGTCTATTGCCCAGCCTGGTAATTCTTACAGAATATAAACCTGATTTTTATTTACTTTTTCTTTTAAAAATTGTTATTAACCATATTTTACAAGATTGTAAGATTACAAAGTAGTCCCACACCACACCCACCACCAAACTTCTGTATCCTCCCCTCCCCCCTCCCAAAGAGAACTACTACAGTTAGCATCCTACTGTTGGCACTATCTGCTATGTAAAGTTAGATATCAATGTACAGGAGTAATTTCCAATCAATAACATTTTCAGTAATAATATTTTCAAGTCTCATTGATATCTTTTTCAATGAATGTCTTTGTTGTTTATATATATATATATATATACATACACAATATATATATGTGTATATATATATATATATATATTTAATAATGATTGACAAGAATGCAGGATAAGAAGGGTACAATTCCATACAATTCTCACCACCAGAGTTCTGTATTTTAATTGAAATACTAGAAATTAACTTTGGTTGTGGGACTGAGAAGTCATTATGTCCATGTATACAGTACACTCGAGTTATCTCCTCAGATCCACCAGCTTTTCTTTCTTCCCTCTTTCCTTCCTTCATTTTTAAATTATTTATTTATTTGGCAGAGAGAAACTGAGAGAGAGGGAAAGAGACAATAGATAGGGAGAGAGAGAGAGACACCTATAGCACTACTTCACCAATCGTGAAGCTTTCCCCCTGCAGGAGGGGAATGGGGATTTAAAAAAAAAAAAGATTTAAAAAAACATATCTATTTATTTATTCCCTTTTGTTGCTCTTGTTGTTTTATTGTAGTAGTTATTATTGTTGTTGTTCTTGTTAGATAGGACAGAGAGAAATGGAGAGAGGAGGGGAAGACAAGAGAGGGAGGAGAGAAAGATAGACAACTGCAGACTCCCCTGCAGGTGGGGAGCCCGGGGCTGGAACCGGGATCCTTACAAGGGTCCTTGTGCATTGCGCCACCTGTGTTTAACCCACTGCGCTACCGCCCAACTTCCGGGATTGGGGTTTTGAACCCAGGTCCTTGAGCATTGTAACGTGCACTTAACCAGGTGCAGCACTGCCAAGTTGTTTTGTCTTTCTTTCTTCCTTTCTCTCTCCCTCTCTTTCTTTGTTTCTTTCTTTCGTTCTTCATTTCTTCATCCATTTTTTTTTTCATTTCATCATTCCTCTCTTTTTAAACAGTGTGACACTTAGTTCAGGCCATTGGTAGTAGCAGAAATGGACTGAGGGTGCCTCCCATGCAAGTTCTGTGTGCTATCACTGAGTTATCTCCATGCCCCCCATCACAATTTTTACTAATATTTATG
The DNA here is from genome assembly GCF_950295315.1 of Erinaceus europaeus. Lineage (NCBI taxonomy): Eukaryota > Metazoa > Chordata > Mammalia > Eulipotyphla > Erinaceidae > Erinaceus > Erinaceus europaeus. The sequence continues at coordinate 50,214,776 of NC_080164.1, forward strand.
ATTTTGTGTGTGTGTGTGTGTGTGTGTGTGAGAGAGAGAGAGAGAGAGAGAGAGACCCATGTAGTCCTGATATTTTTTCCCTCCCTTTTTTTGTGATGCTGGGAATCTCACTCAAGGTCTCATGCAGGCAAGGCTGAGTCAATTCCCCCACCAATCTTTCAATGATTTTCAGCGAAATTAATAAATGTGTCAAGAGTCTCTTTTCACTATAGCTAGATAGCAACATCTTCTGCCTTGTCTTAACAGTTATCTTAATATTATAGCCAAAGCTAAATAAAATTATTATTTATGCTAGTTACCTTGAAAATTGAGAACTGTCACAGATATTTATTTGTTTTGTGTTATCAAGGATATTTCTGCATGCCTGCTTGTGAACAAGTTTTACATTCATTCTTAAAAGCAACATGAATTCCGGGAGTTGGGCGGTAGCGCAGCGCATTAAGTGCAGGAGGCACGAAGCGCAAGGACCCACTTAAAGATTCCGGTTTGAGCCCCTGGCTCCCCCACCTGCAGGGGGGGGTCGCTTTAAAGGCGGTTAAGTAGGTCTGCAGGTGTCTTTCTCTTCCCTTCTCTGTCTTCTCCTCCTCTCTCGATTTCTCTCTGTCCTAACCAACAACAACATCAATAACAAAACTACAACAACAATAAAAAACAAGGGCAACAAAAGGGAAAATAAATAAAATAAAATAAAATAAAGCAACATGAATTCACATTTGTTGATGCCATTAGGATCAGAAAAAAACAAAAAAAACGCTTTGGATCATTAAAATCACCTGAGTCATTGCAACTTCAAAGACCATTCAATATATTCCTCAAATCTTCAGTACAAATTTAGACTATTTCTTCACATTATGCAGTTTCTAATTCCACAATTTAAATATCATAAAATCGAAAGTACTACCGTTCCCCTCTGTCACTTTTCAAGTGATCTGATTTTAAGTAATTAGAACAAACTGTGTCTGTTTTCATGCAGCATAATTGTTAGGTAGCCTCAAGCTATGAAGATCTAGCACTCTGTCTCTATTAAATAATTTTCAATTGTTAGGGATATATTTTTAATATAAAAGAATGAGTTTGGACAAAATGAAATGTCATAACAATCTGGTCATTGTTAAGGGATAAAACAGATATGGCAAAATTTTGTCTATGATAGGTCTGCTGAGTGCTTTCTTTTTTCTCACAGTTTTTGGTCTCGATGTCCCAAAAACTTTGAGTTCTCTTAAAAAAAAAAAAACAACTATAATTGCTAGAATCACATGAAAGTCATGAGTTTAAGTAGTTAATCCATAGTCAATGAACAACTCATATAGACTTAGGCCTTTTAACTGAAACTTAATATGTTTAAATATATTAAAATCAATCCTATGCACCTTTACTAGATAAGCTTTTTGTGGAAAGTATAAATCATTCCTTTGTAGATTTTTTTTTTTTTAGAGAAAGTGAGTTAAAAACAAAACCCCAATATGCCACAGGTAAGGCTGCTTTAAAAACATCAGAACTACCCTCTGCCCACAGGACTAGAAATGCCTAAAATGGGCAAGGATAGATACTATTTTGCAAAAGAGATAATAAAAGCAATTGTACTTTTAGGAGGAAAACAAGGATTTACTGCAAACCATCACAAATAATGACCTAGCATACACTAGCTATGCTCCTGAACACTTGTTACTATTACCACAATAAGTGGCAAAGATGTTAGGTAGCTTGTTTGTTGGCACTAGACCTGGAGTATGCAAGACTACACTGCTATTAAGGTGACCTTTTCTTTCTTTCTTTCTTTCTTTCTTTCTTTCTTTCTTTCTTTCTTTCTTTCTTTCTTTCTTTCCTTCTTTCCTTCCCTCTTTCTTTCTCTCTTTCTTTCTTTCCTTTTTTGAGGGGGTGTGGTATACCTGACTAAGTATACAAATACCTGCCATCCCACCCCCTTAATATATAGACTTAACTCAGCAGTGCTCTACCACTTATGGAGCTACCTGACACAGCTGTATTCCCATGTGATGCCTGAGTTCCAATCTAGAGCCTCAAACTTTATAAAGTACATACAACACAGCTCTACCATTTGAGCTATCTCCTTGCCACAAAAATACTACTTTAAAAAAAAAAAAGATCAGTAGGTTGCTTTGAAGGACAGACAGATTACACTTGCCAGATATACCAGTCAGCCTAATCACTTTGGGATATCAAAGCAAATTTAACCACAGTTCAATAGGCAGTGCAGACAGGAGAATTCGCCTTTGCTGTGTACATTAGCCTCTTACCATTATCTCTTAAAAGCTTAATTATTTGCAAACAATTGATCAAGATGGGAATTTGAGAAAGGATGTGCAAGGGCCACTGGGAAAAATACAATGCATTAAGAGAGCAAACAAAATTACCTTTAGATCTTAATATAAGAATTAATGATTGAGACAAGAGAGGAAGGCAGTTGGTAGCTGCCAGGGTTCTTTCTGGAGTGTTTCCCATTTGATCTGCATTAACACCTCAGGAATGAGTGAAAGCCATAAAACAGTGATTAGGTATGGGTAACGCTGACCCTCCCTTCCTGCATTCAACCTGCACACATGTACTAGACTGCCTTTCCTGGCAAAAGAAGAGAAGCTGAACTCGACAGTAAACTAAGTGGTATGGGGGCAGTGAGCCCTCAGCTAATAGGAATAACTCGCAAGACAATCTTCCTTATTTCAAGAATCAACACTCTGACTTCTCCTTTCTACTCTTAGTCTCTTGCTGAAATATAAAAACCATTTGTTTCTCGATCTGAAGTACAACCTCCAATAATGACCTTGTAGAGGAGTGACTGCTTAATAACCCCATCAATGAATAAAATGATCTCTCGAGTATGTGTCCTGTGTAATAGAAATAGTTAAAGAATGTCTGAAAAGTCTAAAAATAGCTATTCAAAATTGAAGTCTGAACTGTAATTTCACCCGTACCAAAGAATAGAAAGTGACAGAAAGAAAATGGCAAGTTACTAAGGAAAGTTATCTTTTCACAGTTCCAATTTTATTTCTTGAGGCTGGGGTGGGGACGTGGGGTTCTGAGGTCAGCTGTCTGGTACTTAAAAGTTGAAAACACATTGGCAGAAAATGTATTTATTTAAACAGTCAAGCAGACATTTTCAGATGAGCATCAATGGGAAAAGAAAAACTCTTCAGTACACACAGATGGAAAATGTCCAGCCTTGTATCTTAAAGATATCCTTGGCCAAATGCACTCCTTTCATCAAATTTTCCACCCCTGACTGCAAACGTGGATGCCAAGACAGTGATGAACTTTATCTTATCTGCCCTGGTAACCAAGTTTCAATAATGTTTCCTCCCTCACTGCCTTGCCCACTCTTAACAGCACATTGTAATGGCAGCAGAAAATTTGAAAATAATCCTGTACAGAGCTCACTGGTGAGATAATGGAAGGCTATGCTGCCCCGTCTCAAGCCTCAGATTAGTAATTTCTTGTGACACAGAACTGCCTCCATACTGAAACAGCAAAACAGCTATAACAAAGCAATAGAGGTGGAAGCAATTTTCAAGCAAAATGTTACATGCTATACTTTAAAAGGTATGGGAATAGGTACCAGGGGAGCTGATCTAACAGGAGGAATTATGGCAAGTGTCCAATATAACCCTTATCAAGGCAATGTTCTGTTGCTTGGCTGAATATGTTGGAAGAACAATTTTGGAACTTCTTTTATCCTTTTTTCCCTCTAACCTTCTGCCTTCACAGCTCAGTTTAATGCATTAATATAAATTGACCTTGAGCTAAACTCTTGTATGTGATGGAGAGATACTCCCTTTGAAGGAATATATATATATATAATCTTTTAACTATTAGATCTCTGTGTTCTTTTGAAATGTCTACTGAGGTTTTATTATTAAGGAAATATTGTGGGTCTAAATTGAAAGAGTCTTGGACCTCTATCTGCATGTGACAAACTTGCTAATCAAATATATTTATATTTGTTTAGCATAATTTTTGCCTATAAAACTTCTTCCAATTTAAATAAACTTGTAGCCATTGTGTCCTTATGCATTGACTATGAATAGCTTATACTGTGACAATTACATTGATCTAGGTTACTTTTTTCCCTTTAAAAAATCCATAATGCTTCCCTATTGTCTTTCAGCTTTATGAATTAGTTTTACTGTTTCAGTGAATGCTTTTTTGTCTCCTGACTGCACATTATCAAAGAGACACTTTGTGTCTCCTATTTGCATTACAAAAGCAGTGCACCGTGCAGTCGAAGAACATAGCCTGAATGCATAGTAGTTGAGTCTTGCACCCTCACACATGATGGAATCAAGAGAAGAACAGTGGTATAGTATGGGCTAAGAAGCCAAAATGTTTGGAGCATCATCAGCAAAGTCACACAATTTTGACCTGCTTTCTTAAGTCTCTATCATTGCTCCTAGGTAGCATCACTGTTCAGACAAAAATATTTACTTCATTTACTCCTGGGCACCTACTTTTTCTGAATCTATTTGAGCCATTTCCAAAACAAACCCCACAGTTTCTTGTAGAACCAGCAGAGATTATAAGAAGTTTCCAGTGGAAATATGCAAGAAGGAAGTCAGGTAGGAACCTCTAATTCAATTGCACATGAAAAAGCCCAAAGTGTGAAAGAAAAAAAATGAACACTGGGCAATATTTCACAGCAATCTTTTCCTTAGCATTGATGAGACTATCTTTATAAAACACAGCAGTGAAAACACTGTTTTATATTCAACTGTAAGTGATCAATACTAAAATGTCTTTTCATTTATCTGATCATTTAATTTCCTGTGAAATCCATTAAGTATAAATAAAAGACTAATATTAAGATATTTATATATATTTGTACTGGGCATTTTTTCTAAACTTGTTTGTAATTCTATAATAATAATAATTCCCTGATCTTTTCTGTATTAACTATATATGTTAGAAGACCATTTTAAAGTGTATTCATTATAGGCGTAAAATTTAGATTCTAAATTAGCAATTACATATATCTTCCTTCAAGAACCATTAAAAGGTATGGAGAGCTGGAATTATTTTGAACAGTTATGACTATTAATGAACTCCTTGAATATTGATTTTCATAGTAGAAGACTGTTTATGACTATAAAAGGAAATACAAAAGTACAATAATGAAAACAGGGATTGTGGTATAGGGGCAAAGAAATAGTGGTGGTGGTGAAGGGGACCCGTGCTTCACTTGTAACTTCCTTAGATCATTTTAGATATATATATATTTAAAAAAAAGATCATTTTAGATAATAGCTAATTGAATGCTTGCTACTTGTCAGTAGAACAAACACAAAGCACATACTATCTATCCCAAGAATCCTTGGTGATCTCCAGCAGCAGAGACAATGCTGAACTCCACTTCACAGGTGAGGAAGCTGAGACTTGACTAGATCAAAAACCATGCACATCAGCTCACAGCTGCCTAGTTCTTATGAGGTCTGCACTTCCAAGTTCCTCTACCTGGATGAAATTCCACTGATTTTTTTTTTTCATTTTTAATTTTTTAAACATTTATTTATTTCCTTTTGTTGCCCCTTTTGTTGTTCCTATTGTTGTGGTTATTATTATTGTTGTTATTGATGTCTCCATTGTTGGATAGAAGAGAGAGAAATCGAGAGAGGAGGGTAAGGCAGAGGGGGGGAGAGAAAGATAGGCACCTACAGACCTGCTTCACCGCTTGTGAAGCGACTCCCCTACAGGTGGGGAGCTGGGGGCTCGAACCAGGATCCTTACGCTGGTCCTTGCATTTTGCGCCGGGTGTGCTTAACCGCTGCGCTACCACCCGACTCCCTCCACTGATATTTCTTTCCCATTCTTAGGTTCCTAGATTTTTGTTTGTTTGTTTGTTTGTTTTTGCCTCCAGGATTATTGCTGGGGCTCGGTGCTTTAACCACAAATCCACTGCTCCTGGAGGGCATTTTTTCCCATTTTGTTGCCCTTGCTTTTACAGCCCTTGTTGCCGTCGTTATTGTTATTGTTGCCATTGATGTTGTTGGATAGGACAGAGAGAAATCGAGAGAGAGGGGAGACAGAGAGGGGGAGAAAGACAGACATCTGCAGACCTGCTTCACCGCTTGTGAAGCGAACCCCCTGAACCCCCTGCAGGTGGGAGCCGGGGGCTCAAACCGGGATCTTTATGGTGGTCCTTGTGCTTTGCACCATGTGTGCTTAACCCACTGTGCTACCATTCAACCCCTAGGTTCCCTTTATTAAGCTAAATATATTTTAATGGACCGTGAACGAAGTTGTTGGTTGTGGTGAGCAGTGACTGCATCCTGTTATGCAGTTTTGACAGCCTCAATCCAAGAGAGTTGCTGCTTTTCTATCTCTCTTGCCCACACACATGCCCCTGATTCTGTCCTCAGTACAGAGAATGATGTTGTGGGATGAAAGTTTAATCACCAGTGGCTTCTTCAAGCACTCACCAAAGGGGCTTTACATGTAATAGTAGTATTAGAAGAGTGGTAAAAGTAATAATGACAATAAGTATCAACAACCTATGATGTACACAGCACTGTTCCAAATACTTAGCATGTATTAATTTATTTAGTTTCTCTATAAATTATGGGGGATATACAACTACTATGCCCATTTCATATGTGGGGAAACTTGAACAAAAATGGGAATAAATTTATTCTATTTTATTATTATTATTATTTAATAAATCTTTTTAAATTTTTATTATCTTTATTTATTTATTGAATAGCTATACCTAGAAATCGAGAAGGAAGAGAGTCAGAGAGACACCTGCAGCACTGCTTTACCACTCGTGATGCTTTCCCTCTGTAGGTGGGGACCAGGGACTTGAACCTGGGTCCTCCCACATAGTAACATGTGCGCTCAATCAGGTGCGCCTCCACCCCGCCGCAAGGAATAATGTTATCAGCTTTAAACAGGTTGTAAATAGTAGAGATGGAGGGTCTGGATGGTGGTGCACCTGGTTGAATGCACACATTACCATTTTCAAGAACACAGGTTCAAGCCCCCAGTACCCACCTGTAGGAGGGGAGTGTAGAAGTAGTGCTGCAGGTGTCTATCTTTCTACTTCCCCTTCCCATTACATCCCACTACCCTTTCAATTTCTCCCTGTTATCTCTAACAAAAGGAAAAAAAGTAAAAATAAATACTACAAATAAATATTTAAAAGATGCATTGCTGGGAGTCAGGTGGTAGCTCAGCGGGTTAAGCGCAGGTAGCGCAAAGCGCAACGACCGGCATAAGGATTCCGTTTCGAGCCCTGGCTCTCCATCTGTAGGGAGCTGCTTCACGAGCGGTGAAGCAGGTCTGCAAGTGTCTCTTTCTCTCCCCTTCTCTGTCTTCCCCTCCTCTCCATTTCTCTCTTTCCTATCCAACAACAATGATATCAGCAACAACAACAATAATAATTACAACAACAGTAAAACAAGGGCAACAAAAGAGAAAATAAATAATAAAAAAATTTTTTTAAATGATGCATTGCTTAAAAATTGTAGGGAGTCGGGCAGTAGCGAAGCGGGTTAAACGCAGGTGGTGCAAAGTGCAAGGACCGGTGGAAGGATCCCGGCTTGAGATCCTATCTCCCCACCTGCAGGGGAGTCTTCACAGGAGATGAAGCAGGTCTGCAGGTGTCTTTCTCTCCTCCTGTCTTCCCCTCCTCTCTCCATTTCTCTGTGTTCTATCCAACAACGACGACATCATCATCAACAACAACAACAGCAACAAAAGGGAATAAATAAGTAAATATTTTAAAAAATAGTAGAGATATAATTTGAAACTGATGTTAACAGACAAGTTGGAAAAATCTCACTTACAAACTAATTAGTACTTTAAACAAAGGGTGAAGAAATTCCATTCATTCTTCACAAGTTTATCATTAATATATGATTACTATTAATTTTATGAATAAACTATTATCTTAATGTGAGTGTGTCTTTTATTTCTACAATTCAGTTCTGCTAATGGAAGAAATAGTAGATTCTTCTAGAAGATACAAAACTCAGTGGAAATTAATATATCAATCACTGTTGATACTTGTAGCATCACTTATCAATACAGAGATGATAGTAGGTTATACACAAGGACATTTTTCAGGGGTCATAGAAACAAATGTCTGCTATTGCATCCAATTACAGTATGCCTGCTTTGAAATAAATTGTTCTGCTTTTTTGCCAATTACTTTCATTTCTTATGTGATCTTAATCAAATATGACTTAAATTACATTTGGAGCATTTCATTTTAGTAGAACACTAGTAAAAGCACATGCATGCTTTTTCTATTCACAGTGTTACTTACTACCCTAGTAGAGTGTCCAATAAATATTTATTTTATGAATGAATGATAGAGTGCTACTGAAGTTACAGAGACCCAGAATGTCTCAACTAGCACTTATAAATAGATTACTTCAGGTAAACATCAGAAAGTTACCAGCCCTGCTTCAATAATTATTCATCCTCACACTCAGTTTTACAAATTTCCAAACAATACAGATTTTATTTACTTTTTAAAATGGACATTTATATAATTCTTACTCTGTGCTAAGCATTGTTTTCATTGCTCTACAAAAATTAATTCATCTGGGGGTCGAGCTGTAGCGCAGTGGGTTAAGCGCATGTGGCTCAAAGCGCAAGGACCAGTTGAAGGATCCCGGTTTGAGTCGCTGGCTCCCCACCTGCAGGGGAGTCGCTACACAGGCGGTGAAGCAGGTCTGCAGGTGTCTTTCTCTCCCGCTGTCTGTCTTACCCTCCTCTCTTCCATATCTCTCTGTCCAATCCAACAACAGCGACATCGGTAACAACAACAATAATAACTACTACAACAATAAGGACAACAAGGGCAACAAAAGGGAAAATAAATAAGTATTTTAAAAAAATTCATCTTGCTACTGCTAAGGTTTCACTACTCTAGGGTGACTTTTTTTTAAGATAGAAGGGTAGAGACACAGAGACAGAGACAGAAAGAGGAAGAGAGGAAGAGATAGAAGCTTCCCTTCTTGTGGTGGAGGCAGAGGTAAAACCTGGATCATGTGATACATAGCAATGCAGGACCCCTCCCAGGAGAGCTATTTTGCCAGCCCTCATTCATCTAACTCCTATAATAAGCTGATGAAGAACATCCTTTACAGATAGATGACAAAACAGAGGCTCGAAGTCTATGTTACTCGAGAGCAGATCTAGTATTTGACTTTAGGAAAAACTGTTCTGGGGTCAGGTGGTGCTGCATCTGATAAAACTCATACATTATTGTGTACATGGACCCAGGTTCAAACCTCTGGCTCTCACCTCTGGGTGGTGGGTGGTGGGGGAGGGAGCTTCACAAACAGTGAAATAGTAGAGCAGATCTCTCTCTCCCTCTCTCTCTCTCTCTCTCTCTCTCTCTCTCTGCCCCCTCCCTCTCCCTCTCTCTTCTTCTTCTCTATATCTTCTTTCCATCTCAACTTCTGTCTTTATACAAAATAAATAAATAAAAATATAGAAAGTATATACATTTTTAAAGTATAGTTCTTAGCCCATGATTCCAAATAATCTTATTTTTCTGTTGATTTCATTTTTTTTTTTTTTTTTTACCAGAGCACTGTTCATCTCTGGCTTATGGTGGTGTAGGGGATTGAACCTGGGAATTTGGAGCCTCAGGCATCAGAGTCTCTTTGCATAACCATTATGCTATCTAACTTCTTAATCTTATATTTCTATTAGTCTTTCTTGATGTATAATTTCATTGCTTCAAAATCTATTCCATTTTTATGGAGTTTGTTTTTGTATTAATTTTGCAAAAGTTTCTTCTTCATATTCTTTTTTAAATTTTTAAAATTATTTATTTATTTATTTATTCTCTTTTGTTGCTCTTGTTTTATTGCTGTGATTATTATTGTTGTTGTTATTGATGTCATTGTTATTGGATTGGACAGAGAGAAATGGAGAGAGGAGAGGAAGACAGAGGGGGGAGAGAAAGATAGACACCTGCAGATCTGCTTCACTCCCTGTGAAGCGACTCCCCTGCAGGTGGGGAGCCAGGGGCTCGAACCGGGATCCTTACGCCGGTCCTTGTGCTTTGCGCTTAACCTGCTACGCTACCGCCCAACTTCCTCTTCTTCATATTCTACCTGTAATACATTGAAATTCAGGTTCTCTATATTATGGGTTGATCAAGCACAAGAGTGAAGAATGCATAAAGTGGGCTATTTCAACATACAGATTTTTCCCCAAGAATTTTACTGTAACAAATAAAACAATGACATACCATTCCAGACTACTTTTCTGTAAAGTTCACGACTGATTTATACAATAAACTCAAATAAAGCAAAGATCTTCTCCAAACTACATGCAGCTCATCAGTGTCATTTGAGAACATGCCAGCTAAAAGGAAACCTATCACCAGTCTGAAGAACACTTCCCCACTTTAATAATCAGAGTGAAAGGGTTTTCGAAACCATTAAGAGGCAAGGAAGATAAAATAAACCATACCATTTTGGAAAGAGTCTGTTGACAGTGATGATTATTATCTTTACAGATGCCTCTCCAGCATTAAATATTCAGGAATAAAATAGCCATAAGTTAGAAACAAAAACAGTACATTTGGTAAGAAAGTGTGTTTTTTTTTCCCCTGAGAGAGAGAAAGCTAGAGATAGAAAAAGATGGCAAATCTGTGCTCCTCCCAATGTGACTAAAGACCCCTGGAACTGGTACTCATTCTCTAGTGCTAATTTTCCCACTTAAATTACAGTGATGCTGTAGCCTCATCTCATTAGAGATCATTGTCCCCAGTAGACAGTTGTGTTTATGGGGGACTCTGGCTGTTCCACACCTGCTGATCAGGTTGCTATGTGATCAAGGCTGCATACAAACAGCAGACTCGAGCTTGCTGGACTGCGACTGATGAGCCCAGGCTAATTCAGGGGTGATTATGTAGTTTACTGGACCACTAAACCTCTTTAAGCTTGTAATTACTGCCTATTTGAGTAAAGAACATTCAAAAGCAATTCACTGCATCATGCCTGCCACAGCTGGAAGCAGGCTGCCAGCAGTCTGTGGGGACATAAAAATCTACAGGGACGTGGACTGAAGCCCAGCTAGCAGACACTATCAGCAGCACCCGCAGCCAAGTGTGTGCACATTCCCGCTCACCTCTCCTGACCAAGCTTACCATTAAAGGTGCCATGAAAACTATAGAACAGCCATAAAGATGACAAATAATGGAATGGAATGGTACAAACTACGTTTTAATGACCCCTCCCCCTTTTAAAGCTAAAATGTAAAAAGACTTTTTCACAATGCCAAAGGGGAAGAGAAGAAAAGCCTGTACTTTAAATATACTCTGCTGATATTTACTGTGTACTTGCTAAAAGTTCTATCCAAGAAATAACAACTTTCAAACAAAATGTCCACCTTTTTATGCATTCCAAAAGAACTGGAGTATATAGTCATTTTAGATCTCTTCCACCCACTTAGCTGCTGTGTTTATAACTTTAGCTGGGAAAATATTGTTTAGCTAGTTGATTGACATTTTTTAAAAACAGTTCACAAGTTGGTTTTTGCTGTTAATGAATTAAAATGCTGCTCAGACACCTGAGTGAAATTTACTTTCAAGAGTCAGAGAAGATTTAAGAAAAAAATATATCAGTATTTATCAATGTTCGTATTTTCTTTTGCTGTCAACTTAACAACTGCAGTTCTTTTGTATAAAATAAGTGTAAAACATGCTTTGCATTGCTTCGGGTATAATTATTACTTGTCTCTAAGTAACAAAAAAAGACTGGAACTTAATGAAGGGGGATTAAGTTAATTTCTTTTTTAGCTAACAGTTTCCTGTCTCTTAAAATGCAGACTTCGGTGAATGTAACATTCAGAGAAGGAAAAATAAGCTACTTCAATAAAATCTCCACCTGGGATGATCGATATAAAGATACTATGATGATGCTTATTCTTTTAAAGTATGTAAATTCGGTACTAAACAAGTCTAAAGAAACCCTCTGACTACTCCATCCAAAGTCCATAGATTGGGGAGGGGGGATGATGTGTTATCTAGACATCATTCCCATTAATATTCATTAGGTAGGTCTGCTTGCATTTTTATAAGCTGTGAAAGATGCAAAAGAAACCATCAGAATTCTTTAACACACAGGCATTATCAATTCAACATATGCCAAATAGCAGAGCACCCAGACCTGAAGTTAAGATTCAAATGCAATTTACCTTTACTAAGCTAATTTTCCAATAGCTTAGTAAAAACTAAGAAAACCCTTTTCCCTTTACCCACTGCAGCCTAAGCTATTTAATTATCTCTATTCTCTGTAATATCACTTCAGTTTTAATTCAAGAGATATTCAGCAATATATTTTACCTCAGTTAAGAGAAAAACCCTTATCTTGCAATCAAACTAAAAAGAACTTCCCCTCAAGAAAAAAAAAAAAACTTTAAATTGTTTTAGTAATAAGATCACCTTTACCATTATGAACCTTCTTAAGGAAACCATTTTTAACTCCCCAAAGCATTTACTGATGTGAATACACTGTTTCCAGAGTGGATTATAAAATTGAGAATAGACTTAGTCTATATTTGGGCAAATTCCTAATATTCTCCTCCAATTATGCTTTCTCAGTTTGGTCATTCTAACTGGGAAAAGAAACTCTAGTTTAGCCGTGGACTAAGATCTGTGAGTTCTTACAGATCTCAGATGTTCACATAACATCTCAGCTGAGTTAGAAAACATTCTAGACCCCTTACCAGCAAGAATGCAAGATAAAATGGAAGAAGTAAAGTTATCCAATCAAAATTAACTTGAGGGCAAGTTTTTGGTTATTGTATTTTATTTTTACTTGGAAGTTGCTTGTTTTCCTATATCCTTTTTAATTATATAATATTTTACATTTTCAAAGTTTCTTCATCTTCCTTTTTTTTTTTTTTCACCAAATTTGAGTCTTATAACTACTTGGTGAGGTTGGAAGAACAGATAGTATTGCTTTGCTCTATAGGAGAAAAAAAAAACACCTCAAAATAGACACAGGACAGTTTTTGTTTTTGTGACCAAGAAGTTATGGCTCTTAGATTTGCAAGCTACATCTCAATCTAGTTCCCTTTACACTCTGCTGATGCTCAAAGATTATCTTGGTAATGATGAAATAAAGTTTTTTGACCTCTGTCAAAAACCTTATATGAGTTGGTGGGTCTAGCTCTATTTGAATATGCAAGCATGCACTTCTCTATACCCAGGGTGAAACAATGAACTGAAACTAAAAGCAAATAAAGCAGAAACTCTATTTAAATGGCCTCTCATTCTTTTATTTTTTAAAAATAGCTTTTAATTCATGCTGTAAATTTATTTGAAAAGGGTTATAGAAAATGCCCATCTTGGGGCCAGGCAGTGGCACACCTGGTTAAGCACTCACATTACAGTGCACAAGGACCCAGGCTCAAGTCCCTGGTCCCCACCTGCAGGGAGAAAGCTCCACGAGTGGTGAAGGAGGATTGCAGGTGTCTCTCTGTCTCTCTGACTCTCCCCCTCACTATCTTCCCTCCTCTCTCAATTTCTGTCTCTATCCAATAATAAATAAATCTAAAAAATGAAATGCCCATCTTGTGATAATCTGTTATTTTCATTTGTATTATGCATGGTCCCTACACTTGATTTGGCCCATGATCTCAATCTTGATAGTTTTTTTGTTGTTGTTTGTTTGTTTTTTACCTCCAGGTTTATTGCTGGGGCTTGGTGCCTACACTACAAATCCACTGCTCCTGGAGGCTATTTTTGCCCTTTGATTGGCCTTGTTGTTTATGGTTGTTGTTGCTATAATTGTTGTTATTGCTGTCATAGTTGTTGGATAGGACAGAGAGAACTCAAGAAGACAGAGTGGTGGAGAGAAACATAGACACCTGAAGACCTGCTTCACCACCTGTGAATCAACCCCCCTACAGGTGGGGAGCGGGGGAAGGGGGCTGAACCCAAATCCTTATGTCAGTCCTTGTGTTTCGCGCCATGTGCACTTAACTCGCTGCACTGCCGCTGGGCCCCCAGCTCTTATTATTTCTAACAAAACTTATATTAATGATATAACAGGTAATGCTAAAATGTCTTATACAATAACTCTCATCCCTTCTTTAAAAATGTGGCTTTGGGAAAGATTTATCTTTACACAATGACAAGAAACTTTGCTCCTCTTTGTAACAACTAGACTTAACATTATTTAACGTATCTTTGTCATTTCATGTATGACCTAAAGGTAGTTAATTATATATACAAAAGGCCTAATTTCCCACTTCCTAAGTTACTTAGGTCTATGTGGAAGATCATCAACCTCTTGCAGCCAGCAAAGTGGTCATAAAGTTTAGTTCTGTTTCAATGTGTGGTTACACATTGACAAGTGGCAAATCTAAAATGGGGGAAAATACAGGTTAAGAGTTACTGGTTTAGAGAGGAGAAATAATAATTTGGTTGAAAACTAAATCTTACACCCCATCAGCTGGGGCCCTATTCAGGGAATCCTGGGATTACACATAGTTATTATGATGGGCCTAGACCTCTGACAGATCCCTCTCTCCACAATCACTGTACATCTCCATCAGGGACAGCATCATGGACCCACTTGTGGGCCTCAACAGGACCTTGCCCTCCATGTGGAACAACAATGGTAAGGACTTCCCCACTCTCCAAAGGGAGGCTGGGTCAACATTCTCTGCCACTCAAAGAAGATGGGTACAGAAATGGATGCAGCCTAGAAAATTCATAGCTATGACCATGGAATGCAAGCCCAGACCTACAATCATATAGAAGTTACACAGGCTTCTATTCTGAATATGGGCCCCAGACCATCAATGCGGTTTACAGTTAATTATATTTATATACTTTTCCCATATTTGGGAGCTACTCTCTTCCCTGATACAGATTTCTAGTCTTATTTCCAAATCTGACACCATCTTTCCAGACAATACCTTTAGCCCACCTGCATGTTAGCTGTCAGGCTGAGGCAAAAAGTAAAGTAATGGGCCCCTTTATACCTAAAATAGATTTCATAGCTTTTTTCCAAAATGAAGACCCCAAATCTCATCTGCTATATTCTTACCATTAGGTTCCTGGTTATTAAATTTTTCTGCTTTATATCTTAATGCTTTTTCAGCCATCAAGTTGCAGATGCTACCATGATGCCAATGTGACTTCCCTGGGCAGATGACCTCACCAGTGTATCCTGGAACGCCACTTCTCCAGAGCCCTGCCTTACTAGGGAAAGATAGAAATAGGCTAGGAGTATGGATTGACCTGCCAATGCCCATGTCCAGCACAGAAGCAATTACAGAAGCCAGACCTTCCACCTTCCGCACCCATAATAATCCTGGGTCCATGCTCCAAGAGAGATAAAGAATAGGAAAGCTTCCAGTAGAGAATATGGGATGCCAAACTCTAGTAGTGGGGATTGTACCCCTCTTATCCAACGTACTTGTCAATCCTAATTAAATCAATATAAATAAATAAATAAATAAATACAACAAAAAAGAAAACTAAATTTTAAATCCTGGAAACCACACAAACTATATGACCCTGAACAAAGCATTTCTCTATTTTGAGCCTCAACTTCATCCACAGTCAAATGAGGATGACAAAACTGGTGGTAGTCAGATGAGACAACATACCTACAATTGTTTGGCATAGTGCCTAGCACATACTTCACATTTAGTAAACAGTAGCTAAATCTAAGAGGACACTCACAGCGAGCCTAATCTATGTGAAAATACAGATCATTTTCAATTTGAAGGCCAACATTTCTGACTAGGTAGTTCCTGTCATTCTTTCTCCAGTGTTAAATTAGGGTTGTCCACTCTCTTTGTTTTTTGTTTTGTTGTAATTAGTTTTGTTTGCTTGGCTTGTTTATTTGTTTGTGTGTTAGTGTTTGTTGTCACTGGGGCTTCACTGTTCAAAGCAAACTTTTTTAGAGAGAAAAACAGAGACAGAGAAAGAAACCACAGCACCAAAGCTTTCTTCAGTGCTGTGGAAGACAACCTTGAACCAGGATCAAACACATGGCAAAGCAAGCACACAATCCAAGAGAACTATCTTGCTAGTCCTAAATTAGATCATAACATTTTCTTTTAAATCTCTTTCTCAGGACACAGCGACTTCCAGACTAACTAAAAGACAGAACCAGTTCCAAGGACATTCACATATGTACCCCCTGCGGAGGGCACCCCATGCTTGGTTTAGGATGCTTCTGTCACCATCTTAAAATTCTTTGGAACTTTTAAAGAAGCTCTGTATTTTCAACTTGCCTTATTTGTGTGGAGAAAGTACACATTCTTTACAAATAATATAGTTGTAGTTGGTTTTACTTAGAAAAAGAGGCTGTGTTTTCCATGTTAGATGTTTGAACATCTTGAATTTAGATGAGCTTAACAAAAGTAAATAAGTACTTACTACGTGCTTATCTCAAGAGTGTAAAAAAGAAAAACTAAAAGCAAAATGCACGAGGTGAGATTGACAGTGTAGATGTGCTGAGACCTCAGACAGATAAGTAAGGACACTTAAAGACCCTCCAATGGCCTTCAAGGACTCACAAGCTCCTATAAGTGCTTAAATCACCCTCAGGGACTGACAAAGGGACTGAGAAAATATTCCATACTACAAAGTCTGTGAGAAAAAAAATCAATAATCCAGACCCTACAAGGTGTGAAGCGCATTCTGACTCACTGAACTCAGTGATGTTGAGAATCTCTGTCTTTGGTGACTGGAAGTCAGAAGTGGCAATTTGCCCACCTTCCTTGGCAGAGGATGAGTGCCACATTTGGCAGAAAAGTGTGCTCTTGAGAAAAGGGAGCAGAGAATCTTTTGGCCTGGGCTACAGTTAGGATAGATCAGGAATGAGAACTCAGTGTTGTATGCCAACCAAATACCACTGTAATTAAAAACAAACCTTTGGAAATTATTTCACCTCAACATAGCACAGGACAAGCTCATCAATAGTTAATGATCAATTAGGGCTCTGGATGTTTTTGTAGGGAAACAAACCATTGTTGTTTGCTTGTTTGTTTACTTGTTTTTACCACTAAGGTTTTCACTTCTTGCCAGCAAAATGCCACCACACTGACAGACTTTTTGTTTCTCTTACATAGCAGATAAGAGAGGAAGAGAGACAGAGAGAAAAAGAAAGGTACCACAGCTCTGGCTCACAACTCATAAAGCTTCACCTTCCTATGGTATTCCCATGCGGTGGCTGAGGTTTTCAACCTATGTCGTTCAGCAAGCAAAAGTTTGCATGCTTCCAGTCCTGTCTATTTTTGACCTTCTTAAGCAAATTACATTTTCTGTTTAAGGAGGTCTAATACATATGTAAAAAAAAAAAAAAGCAAAAGAAAGAGAAAGAGAAACTAAATGTAATACATGATAAAACTTTTAGAAACCTCCAAGCACATTTGGGTTGGTAGCCTATAACAAACTTTCAAAGACAGCAGCACTGATTTCTTTAAATGCAAAACTTCATCATTTTGATGATGCCAAATGATGAACTTGACTACTATAAATATATATGTATATCTATATACATAAATATATTTAATGGCTTCATCTATTTTAATAACAGAGGGAAACAAGATTTTACAAATGAAAGCTTTTTTTCCATGACTCCAGTACAACCGAGAATTTTAAATTCTGTCATGTTAAACAATATGTGGTCATGACTGCTCCCAGGAGCTCTATTTTATGATATCTTATGCAATGGAAACTTACACCAAGTAGCTACCTTCAGAGTACTTGGTTTTAAGGCACAATCTGCATTAGGGCCAAAGGTCTCCCAATTACTCCAAGTTTCTTTTCTTTGAGTGAATACATGTTGAGTAAAATGTTGGCTTTGGAAATGCTGGGGCAATGGGATTAATTCACTAAAGATTCATTATAAATGAGGCCAGAAAGTGCTGTTTGTGTGATTTCAGGAATAAGAAAGTAATTGCGCAGATTTCTTCCCCCTTTGTTCAGATATCTATCTGCCTGTGAGGTTTAATATTTTGTTAAGAATCAAAAAAAAAATTGGGAGTGGGGCAGTAGTGCAGTGGGTTAAGCACACGTGGAGCGAAGCACAAGGATCACATAAGGAACCCGGTTCAAGCCTCCGGCTCCCCCCCTGCAGGGGAGTCGCTTCACAGGTGGTAAAGCAAGTCTGCAGGTGTCTTTCTCTCCCCCCTCTGTTTTCCCCTCCTCTCTCAATTTCTCTCTGTCTTATCCAATTAAAGCAACAATAACAACAACAATAATAATCACAACAATGATAAAACAACAAGGGCAACAAAAGGGTAAAAAATGGTCTCTAGGATCAGTGGACTCATGGTGCAGGCACCAATCCCCAGCAATAACCCTAGAGGCAAAAAAAAAAATTAAAAAATTACAATAACAACTTTAATTCTTGTTTTGATATATTCACTGCATTGCAAATCCATGGTGAATCAAGAAACCCAGATTTCATAAAAACAATTATCACAGGAACAAAAGACACACTAACTTAGAACTTCCCTATCAGGGAGTTGGGTGGTAGCACAGTGGGTTAAGCGTATGTGGCGTGAAGCCAAGGACTGGAGTAAAGATCCCGGTTCGAGCCCCCAGTTTCCCACCTGCAGGGGAGTCGCTTCACAGGCGTTGAAGCAGGTCTGCATGTGTCTCTCTTTCTCTCCCCCTCTCTGTCTCCCCCCCTTTCCATTTCTCTCTGTTTTATCTAACAATGATGACAACAGTAATAGCTACAACAACAATAAAAACAACAAGGGCAACAAAAGGGAAAATAAATAAATAAAATTTTTTAAAAAAGAACCTCCATATCAGCCAGTAAAACTCTCCCATTAATTCAGAATGCATAGTTAGTTTCAGATAAGAGAAAGAAAAAGAAAGGAAGAAAGGAAAGAAAGAAAAAGAATGGGAGACAGGAAGGAAGGAAGGATGGAAGAGGGAGAGAGAGAGAGAGAGAGATATTAAGGAGGGAAGACATTAGATCCACTAAATATTCTGATAAAATGACACAACTTCCAAATTTGCAGTTTCATTTTATTTCTGTTTTCTTGAAATTATTCTAGAACACACAGATGCCACTTGCCAGCCATGCACAAGATGTGGAATGATTTTACAGACACTCTGTTGGCCCAAGATGGCAGTTCTTGATTAATGGCAATGTCATCCTTGGCCCTGCTGCAGTCAGGCCTGGGGTATGATCCTTACACACAGTGCCTTCGTCCTCAGCCAATCAGCAGATGTAAGCACATAGACCCTGTCAGGTTGACATATCATTCCTTCGACAGTGTCAGCGAGTATTAATGTTCAATTATCTGTCCTAGAAATGACCCTAGCCTTTATGCATTGTGTAACTGTGCGCATGGCTCTCTGGTAATCCCTAAGACAAGGGCAGAAATGCCCATAATAAACCAGCCACTGGGAGTTGGCTTTCCAACACTGTCATGATATTACCTTGCGGCACTGAAAAAAAGAGACTTGTTTTTAGTTCTTTTCCTAAAACTTATTTTAAAAAAATGAATGTCTCCTTCTATCTATCTATCTACCTATCTGTCTGTCTGTCTATCTATATATCTATCCATCTATCTATCCACTTACCTATGTACACATCTACTAATCTAAGTCTATGTATATTTTAATTTTTGCATGTTTTCTTCTCAGTTTTTCTTTTTCAACATAAGACTTCAAATGAGTCAGCTTGTGACTTGCTGATTACACTGAGCAAACTGTCCTTTATGTATGGCAATAAACTCTTCATTATATGTAGGCTGCCTTTTTATTTCATGAAATCAGGTGTATATCATTTACAATATAACCAAAATGACAATAGTAGCCTATTCTGGAGTTGTGTCAGTATCAATTCAACTTCAATTTGTGAAGCCAAAAGAATCTATTCAAGACAGGCATCCCACCTTTTCACTGTTTAAAAGATATGAGGGTCCTGGGGGAAGAATGATTTAAAATGCACACCCAAAATTGTTTCTATCTGCTAGCCTTTACAGCTGTTCAATTTTTTAAAAAAATTGTTTTATTATAGTTAAATTAAAAATTCTTGCTTTCTTTCATATATCACTGTAAGAAAAAATATCTTCATAGAAGGTTGCATTTGCATGATTTTTGTTGAACTCACATTCAAAGGTCATCAATAACAAGTTTGGAAACTTCTCCTACAACTAGTGATGAAAGATAATGTACAGTAATGGCATGATAACTTGCTCCAAAACTGAGATAAAGCCCGTGCTACAATCTTAAACTCACCAAATAACATATTATAGTACAAACTTAAGTAGTTCAGATAAGGGTCAACGAATTCTCTTCACAAAACAAATGTTTAAGCAATAGAAAATGTAATTATTTTTCTTTTGGAAAAAGATTAACTGTGAAAAGTACCTATTATAAGTCTAGTCAGTGTTCGATCACAATGTCACACACATACACACACACACACACACGCACACACGAACACATACTGCAATGTGGAAGTCCTTTCAGTGTTTGTTTGTTTGCTTGCTTGCTTATTTTTGGTCTGCCTACTGCATTCCAACAGCAATTTTTTTTCCCAAATGATTTTCATTCCCCTCCTCCACTCCAACCTTACTTCTTAGATATTCAGCAGCCCTCTTTACCTTTAAACTGCTGGAAGACCTAAGAAGAAAATAACATCTAAGACTTCCTTCTTCCCCACAATGAGATCTTCATCTTCCTCTCCAGGCTCTTGTTCTGAGATGTCATCCCTGTACCTTCCCACTCAGCTCTTTCATTGCTAGCTTTTTCTTGGTTTTTGCTCCATATTGCAGTCTTTGTTTGTACTTTCAAGTGTTTCTCTCCAGTGTCCAAATAAATAATTAGACTATGCATTAACAAGTTAGGTGAAAATCTAGCAACTTACTTAAAAATTAACTGAATTTAAAACTATATGTTAATATATCAAAATCTTCCTCCTAAATAGCAAAACTTAAAATAAAAATTGTTCCCTCTCCCTACCAATTCTTCACACTTCT
The DNA here is from genome assembly GCF_950295315.1 of Erinaceus europaeus. Lineage (NCBI taxonomy): Eukaryota > Metazoa > Chordata > Mammalia > Eulipotyphla > Erinaceidae > Erinaceus > Erinaceus europaeus. Next base: position 50,235,728 of record NC_080164.1, read on the forward strand.
ACCCAAACTTCTTTCTTGAGTCTATTTTCTCAAGTAATAGTAAAAGTTCTACCTTTTGTTACCTCTCTGGCCACACTGTCTGCATATTTCATAATGCAACCTCTTTTTGCTGAAGCGGCTCTTTCAGAGGTCATTGATGAGTCCCTAATCCCTATACCTAGACCTTCCCCAGTTATGCTATTTCATAAAAGTCCACCCGTTTTGCCACCTCTAGATCTAATTTTTTTTTATTTATCTGGTCAGTAGGTATTATCAAGCATTATGATATAGCTCTGGAGATACAGAGATGAAGACTAAATTCTAGCCTCCAGATAGGAACACTACCCAATAAATAAACAATCGCTCTGACAAGTACTCTGTATCAGATGGTCATTACGGTACTATGGTTCTGGCAGAAGAGGTCATTTTCTCTTTCCTGGGGAGAAGCAGGAATGGCTTCTCCAAGCAGTGAGGGTTGAGATGAGATGTGAAGGATTCAGAAGGAAGTGTAAAATGGAAAACAGGTCATGGAGGTGACACACTCTCAACAAAGGAACAGCATGGGCAGGGTCACAGTATACAGGACCACTAAGCTCTTATAGGGAAATGTAAGGCTTCAAACTGGCGATTGCATGATGTGTGGAGAGAATATATGGATAGAATAGGCGAGGAGCTTGGGTGCTCCATGGGCCAGTGTCAGATATCAAAGGCATGCCCTGGGTAGCATGACAAGGTTGCTGCATTATAAGATCAACAGAAAGACACCACAGGGCTTTAAATAGGGAGAAAGTTTACTATATATATATAGATATAGATATATTAGAAAAATCACTCTAGTAGTAAAGTGGTAATGGTGTTGTGTATGTGTGGGGGTTGTACTGATTTATAAGGGATTAACATTAGAGGGACAAAGATAGCTAAGGAAAAGGAACACACAATAGGAAAAAAGACAGTGTCAGTGAGATTCTATAGATATGGTAAAGATAAGCATGAGAAAATAGGAGAGAGGAATGAGCAACTATCTTTAGAGGATAAAGGAGAGGTAACTCTCAGGGATGACTCCTAGGTTCCTGACTAGAGCCTCTGGGTCCATTATGATGTCATCAACTGAGATGCCAATGAAAGGATGGGCAGTGATCTTAGGGGTAATAATAGGCTTTATTGGGGAGTTGGACTCTCTGCATCTTCATTCCTTTTCTTAGAATGTTATTGTAGGGAGTCAGGTGGTAATGCAGAGGGTTAAGCACAGGTGGTGCAAAGTGCAAGAACCGGCATGATCCCGGTTCAAGCCCCCGGCTCCCCACCTGCAGGGGAGTCGCTTCACAAGCAGTGAAGCAGGTCTGCAGGTGTCTATCTTTCTCTCCTCCTCTCTGTCTTCACCCTTCTCTTCATTACTCTCCGTCCTATCCAACAAAGACAGCAATAACAACAACAATAATAACTACAACGATGAAAAACAAGGACAACAAAAGGGAATAAATACAATTTTTTTAAAGAATGTTATTGTACTGGCCTGCCAACGTCCATATCCAGCAAAAAAGCAATTACAGAAGCCAGAACTCTTCTGTACTCAACAAAGAATTCTGGTCCATATACCCAAAGGGAGAGCAATGTTAGAGGAAGATGACTAGAGGACTCTGAACTCTAATTCCATTAAGACCCAGGGAGAAAAGAAGGATATTTGGAAGGAGCAATAGGTGCAGGTGTGACTTAGAAAAGAAGGAAGGGCAGGACCATAGGAACAAAAATGGGCAAATATATATATATATATATAATAGTCAACCTATATCTGTGACCTTGGGAGAACCACTGCAGTTTCCAATGGAGGAATTGGGGTCACAGAACTCTGGTGGTAGGAACAGTGTGAAATTATGCCCCTGTTGTCTCTTAATTTTGTAAATTAATGTTAAATCATTATAAAATCTACCAATTCATACCAAATGATATTGCATCTGCTGATCCCAACCTAATCAATGCAACTAGTACCACCTCAGCATGCTTCACTTCAGGCTGTGTCCAGAGATGTCAGGCATGGAATGTCAACCCTTCAACATCATTACTTGGGTGAGACCTTTCCTTTCATAGTATTCCCTAATTCCATTCCAGCTGGTTCACTTCCTAATAAAGTCCCAAAACCTAGATATAGACAAGATCCCATGAGATAGAGCATATGTTCACATGTATCCATAAATTAGGACAAAATATATACCTGAAAGCAAAAGTACATAACAGTCTGCAGTGAGTCAGTATGAAGTTCCTAATGAAATAATATCTAATTAGATTTAGATACCCTCCTCATATACTTCCTATTATAGTTCTCTCACTCCAAAGCTAACTTCATCAAAGCAAGGACTACAAAAGCTGAATAAGGGCAAGAGACAGGCATACTTTAATGATGACTCTTTAGTCGCTATCAGGCCACCCCATCAGCTGGGGCTCTATTTGGGAAGTCTTGAGATTCTCAAACAGACATAATGGGCCTAGACCTCAAATCCCTTTCTCCATTGTTACTGATCATCTCTATCAGGAACAACACAATAGACCCCTTTGTAGGCCCCACATAGGACCTTGCCCTCAACTTGGATCAATAATGGTAGAGAATGGTCCATCCCCCGAAAGGAGGATGGACAACAAATTCTATGCTACACCTGAGGAAGAAGGGTCGATATTGGGGCAGCTTGGAATGTTCCTACTCATGACCACAGAATGTGAGCTCAGATCTAAAGGGATGCAGAGGTCACATAGGCTCCCAAGCTGAATATGGGCCCTAGACCAAATCAAATTGATGGGGTTTAGAGTCAGCAATATTTATACAAACCCTTTCCCATATTAGGGAGGTACTCTCTTCCCTGATCTGCACTATTCCAGCTTTAGGTTCATGATTATTCAACAATTTGTTTGGCTTTGTATGTTAACTCTCTTTTTAGCCACCAGGTTCCAGATGCTACCATGAAGCTGACCAGAATTCCCTGGACAGACAACCCCACCAATGTGTCCTGGAGCTCCACTTCCCCAGAGCCCCACTCTACTAGGGAAAAAGAGAGGCAGGATGGGAGTATGGATTGACCAGTCAACAGCCATGTTCAGCACGAAAGCAATTACAGAAGCCAGACCTTCCACCTTCTGCATCCCACAATGATGTTGGGTCCATACTCCCAGAGGGTTAAACAATAGGAAAGCTATCAGGGGAGGGGATGGGATATGGAGATCTGGTAGTGAGAACTGTATGGAGTTGTACCCCTCTTATCCTATGGTTTTGTCAATGTTTCCTTTTTATAAATAAAACAAATAAATCATTATAAAAAACCTTAAAAGGGAGGATATTACTGTATCTTCCTTTATTTTCATTAAAAAAAAAAACTATCAAATTTCTAGAATCGCAAGGGACTCCAAACATCCCTCTAGTTCTCTCTCACATTTTGATATTAGACCTGTCTGTTCCCCTTTCTCTTTCTTAGGTTTTTGTCCTTCAGAAAGTCTTTAAAGATAAAAATCACATAAATTTTACCCCTGACCTCCTCTTCTTTTTCAGCACTGGGTTGCTGATTCCATATACACATTTACCTTGGAAAGGGGGAGTAATGCCAAAGCCTTGTACTCTCACCAAAACCCTAGCAATCCCATTACAACTCCTCCCCATACAATGCATGTGGCACAAGAACTACATTATATACCAAACTGAGTCCCTCCCTTAAACTCTGTTCTTCTTTGTCTGGAGTGATAGCTCATTGGGCAGGGAATATGCCTTGTCAATCCAAATTTGAGCTCTAGCAACATACTGGAGTCCTATGACATTTCAGTGTTGTGATACTTCTCTCTCTTTCTCTCCCTATCTGAATGAAAAGACAACCCACTGAGATTATGCATGCCTGAGATCCAGGATACATGAAAAGTAAACAAATTTAACTAAATAATACTATTTCATCCTTTGGACTGCCCTTCTGTGAAAGAGACTGCTGATATTATTGCTCCCTAACTGACCGACATGAAACAGGAAGTCACTTTTGATTCTTCTTTATCAAATTCCCATTTTATCAGTGGTTTTGAGAAAAAGCATCAAGAGCCAGAAAAATAGTTCAACTGGAAAGTGTACTGTTTTGCCACATGTGCAATCCAGATTTGAGCTTGTCCCCCACCACACCGAAGGAAGATTCCATGCTGTGTCTTCTCACACCCCTCCCCCAGCCCACCTCTATCTCTCTGCCCCTCTATCTCTATCTGAAATACAAAAAAGCCAGCCAGGAGTGATAAAGCCCCAGAAACAACCAAAAAGAGAAAAAGGAGGAAGAGGAGGAGGAAAAGGAAGCCTGCATCAAATAATCTTGAATTCAAACCCAGCTCTTGGTGGTTATTGTGTTACTTGATCATGTTTTAAAATCTCCCTAAATGTTGGTTTTCTTATCAAAAATATAGAGAAACTAACAGCACTTCTTAGAAGGTCACTGAGAAGCTGGTAAGATAAAGTACAAGAGTGTTTAGCAATGTGGTTTATAAAGGTGGAAAGCAGTCAGCAGGGACAGTTATTTTATTTACTAAGATTATTTAGAATTGCAGGCTGCAAGGTGATACTAAACAGATTGAATTTAATTATTTTATTGCTCTATGAAAAAAACTTCATGTACAGTGCATGGAGGACAGACAGGTCTCACAGACCCATCTTGGCAATTCACAGGCACTTAGCACAGTATATGGTACCTCTGTGTCAGGGTGAATATGTCAACTTATGAGGGGCTAGGGATTCCTCCAGAATACTTTCTACTTACATATTCATTTACACTCCATCAATCACAAACTTCTTGCCTGAAGTGTGGTAAGTGTCTTCTATTCTCCTTACTCCAGGACCTCCTTCATCAATTAGCCTTTTTCTAAAAACTTAGAAAAGCTCTGAGACATGCATATTTCTCTGAACACAACAGGCACGCAAAGAAACATTTGAACTTATTTGAAAAAAAGTTCTGATGATACAATTTACATTGTTTTGTTATTTAAAGATAAAGTATAGAAGGTCTTAATTTTAGCTTTAATTTCTAGTGGATAAAAATAATCACATTGGAAAGTATTTTATCCTGATGTGTGTGTGTGTGTGTGTGTGTGTGTATGTGTGTGTGTGTGTGTGTGTGTGTGTGTGTGTGTGTGTGTGTGTGTGTGTTAGGATTAGGCCACCACTTGATGGAAATCATTCCAGCCATCTCCATCGGAAACAAACAACCTACGCTATTTCTAGATAAGGAGCCTCCCAACAGAATCCTCCTTTTTCACACACGCTATTGCTGAAGTACAGGTGTCAGAACTACAATGATCTTTCAAGACAGCATGCAAGGAACCTGCAACTCTGGTGGGTTGCACCATATCACTTTTGGATAATGGGGCATGGCTTGGACGCGATGATGTGGACTTTCACCTCATTTCTTATCAGATCCAGTGAGCTGTGTGTGCATGATGATTCTGAGAGGAATAACAAACCATAATTTTTAGTTTCATGGTATGGTGAACTCCTGTCAGTTGAAAGTTAACACTCTGAGCATCTTTTTCTAGTCTCCACTTTATTGCAGATTAAGATCATCACTGGTATAGTTGTTTTTCTTTTTTTTTCCCATTCTACTTCCTTCATCTGTGAAGGAGTATACAGTGATTAATTATATGGTCATATGCAAATTAGCTACTTGATAGTAATTGATAACATTTTAAAATCAAATGGGAGACTAGTTTATAGCTTGCCTTTTAAAAATTTAAATATCTGCTACTTCATGTATGTATATTTGATCTTTTTTTCCCTTGGAAATTCACCACCACCATTTACTCAATCATTCTCCTAAACACTCAAGTGATGAATGTTGCTTGAGTGCTCATGGTTTCTGGTCCAACATGAACACTTTCAGGGAGTAAGTCCTGGGCTCCTGTCATACAGCTAATTGATGATGTTTTCTCCAAGGTATGGGGCTGAGACCCACAGGGCTCAACAGGGGAAGGAAAGGAATCGACCTGACTACTTTTCTTACCTACCACTTATTATATAAATTCATTACTACCAAAAGCACTGCAATGTAACGAGGGGATGGCAATGTATATTTTTAATGATGAATGGCTAAAGTGGTGACTTTGTTTTTATTTATATTAGAAAATTAACATGCTTTGTCTTTTTCACTCCATTTCTTTGTAAAACTCTAGTCTTTGCTAAATTCACAATGAATTATAAATGCCTGTACCAAAACAAAGAAAATTCTACCATACCACTGAATGGTATGCCTCTCCTCTTAATTTTGCTTTTTAGGTCCCATGGCTTACCTAAGAGAAACATGCAGGGGCACACACGACTGTATTTCAAATGGGGATTTTATGTAAGCTTATTTTTATAGTGATTCTGAGAGTAGCTGCTCTGCTTTTTTATCTATGCAAACTGGAAATAAAGTAGGCACCCTGCCAGTTCCCTGACAGCAGGCCAGGCCCAGGCTGCCATGGGTGACTCGCACAATGACATCTAAGGGGTCTAGAAAAGAACCCTGACTAATGGCTTTTGGGTTCCTTATGACCTCTGATCCTCAATGTCTTAGACCCAAAATAAATGACCTAATTTCAAGTAACTATATCCAGCATGTGAACTCTAATGAGTGAGAGAATTTACCTGTTAAACAATGATTAATAGGTATGTGTTACTTATAATAATTCCTTAGATCTCAGTCAAACTAGAGAGAACATAATTTTCAAATGACTACTTTTTAAAACAAATTCAGCTCCGAGGATACTGTGAAATTTGAGTGTGCCCATGGCAGACAGAGTACAAGAGGCAGTAGAAATATAGAAAACATTTTCTGGAGCCCAGGTAAAGTTGGTGAGTGATACAAGGAACAAAAGCATTTCTCCTTTCAAATGCATGCTCTGTTTCAGTACTTAGTGATTCTTTATTTGGTTTGATTTATTTACTAATGAAGGCTCTCTGATCTTCAGGGGCAATCAGGAATCTCTGGGCTTGTACAAATACTGCACACAGCACCCTTAACTCTTCACAGCTCCTATAGCTGCACATTACCAGAGAGCACTGAAGCCAGAGAGGGCTGAAGGGCAAAATTCTGTATTACTCACCTTTCAGAACTACCCTTTCATCTACCCTGAACACACAAGAACACTGACAAAAAGCCCAAAAGACAAAGTCTGCTCATCTACAGAGTCCCTCATCTATCAGAAGCTTTGAGTTTTCCAAGATCTTCCTAAAACTTCTTGATGTTTATTCAGGTCAGTGAGACTACTCTGTATAGCAATACAATAGTGACTATACATTAGTATACACATGTCCAAATCCATATATGTGTAGCACCAAGGGTAATCCCTAATAAGAATTATGGTCTCTGGGTAGTAATAGATAAATGTGTCAGTTTTAACAAATGTCAAATGGGGGAACACTGACAATGGGAAGGGTTATTCATTATGGGTTATTCATGTATATGGAAAATTCCTATACCTTACCCATTTTTCCATTACCCTTAAAAGTACTAAAAAATTAAGTTTATTGGGGCTAGGAAGACAGCATGATGGCTATGCAAAAGACTTTAATGCCTGAGGCACCAAAGGTCCCAGGCTCAATTCCCAACACCACTATAAGCCAGAGGTGAGCAGTGTTCTGGTAAATAAATAAATAAATAAATAAATCTATTTTTAAAAAATCTTCTTCCTATTTAACATGAAGTGCTTGTATGCTGCTGAAAAATAATTTTAATGTCAGCAGGTGTTAAATCCTAAAACAACTAAGTCTAGTTGACTTGATTAAAATAACAGGTTAAAGGGGGCTGGGTGGTAGCACGCTGGGTTAAGTGCACATAGTACAAAGTGCAAGGACCTGAGCAAGAATCCCGGTTAAACACCCCTCCCCCTCAGTTAAACACCTGCGGGGGGGGGGGTTGCTTCACAAGTGGTGAAGTAGATCTGCAGGTGTCTATCTTTATCTCCCTCCTCTGTGTTCCCCTCCCCTCTCAATTTATCTCTGTTCTATCCAACAATAATGGAAAATGATAGCCACCAGGAGCTGTGGATATGTGGTGTAGGCATGGAGCCCCAGCAATAACCCTGGAGGCAAAATCATACTAATAATAACAACAATAACAATAATGATAATAATAATAATGGGTTAGATTCTGGTCTGCAAAATAGCTCAGTTGGATAGTATGCTGATTTTTCATGTGTGCACTGAAGAATGCTTTGGTGCTATGGTATCTTACCCACATGCACACACCCTCACCATTTATCTCTTTCTCTGCCTGCAAAAAAAAATCACTCCTAGAAAACCCAAAGATAACCAGAAAAGAAATCAAAAAGGATTAAGTTCCTAAACGAAAGATTCTAAGCATAAATATAAATATCAAAGCTTTTGATGAAAGTATCCATTTAAAAACTGTTCTTTTGCTCCCTTAGATCCTTTCTACCCAGTGTGGGCTATGGGCAGATAGTATGACAAAAGTGTTCACTGAAATGCAGACCTTAGGACCTAACCACAGAGTCAGAATCTTCATTTTACAAAAATTACCAGAAAATTTGAATGTGTACTAAACTTTAAGATGCACTACTTTATGAAAAGCAAACGAATTTTAAGTTGAAAGTGATTTCCATTTTCTGATTATTTTTTTTTTAGATTGTAGAGTTTACTTTTTAAGTAGCTCATCACATAACTGTTAAGTCTCCACATGTTTCATGACTGAATCTCATGATACAAATTCTACTGAAGGTTGTATGAAGATTAAAATCAAGAAAAAAAATCTACTTAGAACCTAGACAATATTTCTACTTATCTGTCATACTAGCCTAGCAATGTTTCCAGTGATTTGGTATATCACAGCATTGCCTTCACATACTGATTTTTCAAGGAACAGGTAGGACCCTGGCTGTTCTGGCATGAGCGACGACTATAATGAAATTATTATTAGCTAAATTCACTCAGCATAAGAAGGTAAACAGATACTTCAAGCCAACAAACTATTTTTCTCTGCAACAAAAGACACCTACTCCCCAAATTACCAGGATAATCACTTTAACCCTTTCTTTTATCTGGGTTTTAAAAACCAGCTTGGGTCTCTGGAGTCAGCACATAAGTACATTTGCCTTGCTTGCCTTCTCCTCCCTGTCTCCAGTAGTCAACAAACCAATGTGTGACCACATTTACATTATTTCCCTTAAAGGTGGTAATGGGAACAATGCATGGGGAAATGAACAACATGGGACTACCACATGATAAGTCTTCTGGTGCTTAGGCTACTTACCTATCAGAACGCTTGAACAGCCCTAAAATTCCACATGCTATGACAGTCAACCTATGTGACACATTGTCTACATTAGTTCAAATGTAAAACCCGGCTCGGTAGCCCTGGAGAGTAACTGAATTATAAAGTCACATCTGAATGATATTTTACAAATGTTTCCAAAGACTCTGAGTCCCAAAGACTCTACCCCTTAATTAAATCTAATTTTGTTTCCACATAGAATGTTATTGAGCACATTCACTTCACCATACATGAAAGCTCAATATACATCATCTTCACCTTCCAAATATACCCTTGTGAAGATGTTTCCATGTGGGAACATTCAACACTGATTTATGGAGCTATTGCAACAAAGAAGCAACTAATCTTGCAGTATACATGTATCACATAAGAACAATCTAACTGAAACATATAAATTCCACATATCCTTAAAAATATTATTGTCTGTAATTTAATATAGCAGGATGTTTCTAAGCCTATAAACTTGCATGCAGAAACAGTTTTCCAAGCATTAATACTTAAATGGGTCATAGACACCACATCTGTCATTCTGTCCTAAAGTCTATGAGGCAAAACCAAGACTATGCTGGCCTATTGATTTTTCTAGCATTTGCCTTAATTTACTTAACCATTGAGAAATCCATCAGTACATAAAGGGCAACTGTCCATTACTGCCTCATTTGCAGACATTCCTTCCCCCCGTTTTTGGTAAATATTTCCCTTAAATTGCTATGTGTTTACAGTGTAAAAACGAATTAGGAAAGTGCTCACACCTGTTTCTGTTCAGTAACTGCTGCACTGAGGTATATGTAACGTGCTTAAAGATAGAATAAATATCTAGACATTATTACATCTGTGTGCAAAGGGTGGTAAATTAGATCCTAATTACATTAACAGGGATTCTGCCTCCCAGCTTAAATTTTACATGAGCATTCTGCAAAAATCCAAAAGCTCTGCTGTGGTTTCTTTATGAGCTGGTGATTACAGCTACTTCCTATGCGGTCACTAAATATTCTGTTTACAAATAAATGAAGAAGCTTTGAGCCAACTTGCCAGGATAATAATCTATTTTCCCCCTCCCTCTTCCCAACAAACCCTCACCACATATGCATGGCAACAATCAGGAGCCCTGGCTTCATCTAATTACTCCATCACATAATTTCACAAATTGCCTTGTCACTGGGGAGCCAAGTGCAAAACATGCTCACAGTGGGATTTCAGACGCAGCTTTCATTTACTACTCATTCCTTGTTAAATTAAACACGAAAACACCAGTTGTGTGAAAGAAGTCAAAAAGAATGCTTGCAAATGAGCCAGACAAGTATATCTCCTACTGACCATTTCACCAAACACACTGTTGGCAACAGGCATCTCAGACAGGAGGATCCCCCTGGATTGTTCACTCTCATTTCAGACCATAATGAGAAGGTCAAGAATAAATGTGCTTCTCCAGAAAGTAAGCGTTACCATAGATCAACAGAAGTATGGGTTGGTCCATCAGAAAGAAAACAAAAAAAAAAGAATATTCTCAAGGCCCTTTATTCTTTATCCTCTGTGCTGTGTGGAAATGCCTGGCCATAATCCTCACATGAGAATGTGTATTTGTATTAGATGACTGATGCTAAGCCCTTTGAAGATATAAACAGTATACAATATTTCTATTCTGCCCAGAAAGAAGGAACCAGACTCCACTAATCTTTAAAAGTTCTCAAACAGAATGATCATCAATCAAGTTCATACAGTATTAGATGTTTTCCTTTTAAGTATTAATGCCTTGTATGTTTCTGAAACACATCAAGACAAATGCTTGCACATCTCACTACAGATGTGGGTGAGAGAAAAAGAGTGTACAGTGGGTGCCATTACTAGAGGGAGTGAGCCTGAGGTTACAGCCCTGGAAGCTGACATTTTTATATCAACAACTAAACACAGCCACTAGTAATTAAAGGTATTGCTTTGTAGCTCAGAAGCCAGCAGGGTCAGGTACCGTTTTACATTACAAACCAGTCCTTTATGCATGTAGATTTGCCAGCATTATCTGCACAGGGAGAAGGAGACATTAGCAGCAGCTGTCTCTCAGCTTTTACACTGAAAATTCTATTCATACAGACAGGTGGAGTAATTTAAAAGCCAATGTGGTGCAATTTCGATGTGACTAATGTCACTGCCTACTAAAATGCCACCATTACCACTGTTTATGGAAACATTACTAAAATTACATTTTATTCATAAGAATTTTAGGATTCTGGTTATTACTAGCTTTAAAATGATCAGAACTCAGTGTCATACCCCAGAGCAGTGGCTTAATTCTCCAGGGTTTAGCAGCCTCCTTTGCTGAGAAACGACAGTTGAATTGTAGTTTCAAGAGTAATCGGGGCTGCATAAGCAGTTTCCTCTGTCTCCATAAAGCAAATTAAAGACATAGCTCTTTGGCATCCTGAACACGTGATAAGGGGAAAAAAAAAAAAACTTCAATGAGCTAAATTCTGTGTGTGAAGGTTTGGCTGGGATTTGTATGGAGGAGAAATTCTTCATTCAAATCCACTATAAGACACTGTTAGTAATAGACAAGGGTAGAGATTTACATATTCCCATAGGGATGAAGGAACACTTAATGTTGAAAGTCTGAAATTCTTACAATTGCACAAAATACCAACAGCTATAACTATGCCTTTTTTTGGGCAAATATATCTGGGAAAAGGATCTGGATAAGAAATGCTCATCTGTGACCTTTACTTACCAGTAACCACCAGGCTCCATTATGAAGTTGTAAGCCAAACCTTATGGCTCATAGATTTCTTAAAAATATATTAACTAGTTCTCTCGTAAAATACAATTATAATTGTACCTTTCAACTATCACTATATAATTTGATTTTTTTATGTCCTTAGGATGCAACATGGTAGAAAGTACATGGGAATTTGAGACAGTAGATACTGGTTCCAGCTCAGTCAATTTCTAGCTTTTGACCTTAAAAAAAATCATTAACTTCACTAAACTTTATTTTTGTCATCCTGCTTACTTCACAGGATTATCTCAAGAACCCAGAGTACGAAAAATCTTAAACTACAAAGCATTAGAGAGGTACATATTATCATTTTTTTTGTAGATTTTTCTTCCCCAAGAAGTTTGGGAACTGTTTTATTTAAACAATTGATGGGAATTATTCCAAAAATTTCTAAAAACTACAGTAGAAATAATTTATACTCATTCATCATGTTTTAGGATGAGTGTTCCTATTAACAAACACACCTCCTGGTTGCTGAACATTCCAAGAAATTTCTAGGACGCCAAATTCTCAGAGGTCATTTGTGTCATGGGAGAACACATGGGCTCTGCAGGGATGTTAGCAAGAAAGCTAATGTTAAAACAGACAAAAACAGACCATATAATGTTTACAACTGAAAAAACACAGACACTTAAAAAGTCAAGTTCATATATATTGGCTCCCCCCACCACGTTCAAATGCAAGTAGTCAAGGTTTGGTTTTAAGTCAAACTAAAGGTCTCTGGGAATCGCTGAATAATATAACATCACTTAATTTCTGTATGAGTACCGTGTGCTAACCGATTGCACCACTGGAACTCCCATTTAATTAATTGCTAACTTAAATATCAACTAACTTAGAATGTTCCTATTTATACCACTGGATTATTTGGACTATTTCTTTTCTTCATAGTGTTCAAAGAGAGACCAAGTAATTTATTTATTTTTGCACTTGTAGGTTTTTTTTTAATTTAGTGATTAAATGTTGATATACAAAATGATGAGACAACAGGGGTATAATTCCACACTGTTCCCACTACCAGAGTTCTGTGTCCCCATTTCCTCCACTGGAAACTGCAGTAGTTCTCCCAAGGTCAAAGATATGGGTTGACTGTTGTTTCTATAATTATCTATATATCTTATATATTTGTCCTTTTTTTCTCCTATGATCCTGTCTTTCCTTCCTATCTAAGTCACATGTACATCTATTATTACTTCTGAGCATCCTTTCTTTTTTCTTTTTTTCTCTCTGGGTCCTGATAGAGTTGGAGTTCAGAGTTCTCTGGTCATCTTTCCCTAACATTTCCCTCCTTTTGGGAGTATGGACCAAATATTTATGAGATATAGAAGGTGCGGGTTCTGGCTTCTGTATTTGCTTCTTTGCTGGACATGGGCAGTTACTGGTCAATTCATGTTTATTTTTTTATTGGGACCTGCACACACTGAGCTTTAATTTGTTGATTGATGGTATTATGCAATGACAAGACAAAGAAGAGCCTAAAAGGTCTTTAAATTTTTAGAGAACTGCCTATTGTAACTCTCAGAAGCTCCCTACAAACTCACAAAGACTTAGGCACCTTATTTCTGTTCATAAAGACTGTTTCCTGTTCTAGATACACTAAGATAAATAGCATAACCACGAAGGAAAATCAACATTACCAGGTTCAGGACTCTATACGTGGAGGCAGAGGTAGTACTGAAACAAAAATACCCATCATTTTGAAGTGAACATGCCACTATCATCCTTAACTTGGAGGCACAATAGAAATTAATTTGACCACCTCATGACATTGAGTATATCACAGGTAAAATTAAATCATGACCAAAATATTTTTGTGACCAACAATAATCATCAGTCCCTTATAGTTTGAGAGTCTTTGACAGGGTTTACAGATTCAGTTAGAAAAATTCCAGCCCTGAACATAGCTATATTAGGGGTGGAAAAAATAAAAATGTAACAGTTTGCCATCTAATATTGGTACATGCAGCAGAGGTTCAGAGAGATTTTTGATACAGAAAAAGGTATGCAAGTATGTGCATTCAGTTATGTACTTCCACAAGAAAGACTAAAATATGATTAGGATGTTTCCAGTTAAATAAAAAAAAATAACTTAAAATTCTATGACATAAAGATTTCCTTTTACTGGCAAAACAGCTAAACACCTAAACTAAATACTGGGATCCTTTCTAAAACAGAACTATTTATTTATTTACTTATTTATTTTTGTCAATTCTTTGTACTTTAAAGCAAGGTGCCTTCTCTAGGAATCCTACCCACTAAGAAAGTTAAAACAAAAAAATATTCATATTGTACAGAACTCAAAAATGTTAAACTAAACTGAACATATATATATATATATATATATATATATATATATATATATATATTTGCAGAGTCAGCCAGCCATATATGATACCATATCCAAGGTCCCCAGTTCAAGATCCTGATCCCCACCTACAGGGAGAAAAATCTCAAGAGTGGTGAAGCATTGCTACAGATGTTTCTATCATCTGTCTATCTGTCTACCTATTCCTCCCTCCTCTCTCAATTTCTCTCTGTCCTATCAAAGAAAGAAAAGTAGAAGGAAGGAAGAAAGAAAAGAGGGAGGTGGGAATAGAGGAAAGAAGTATGGAAGGAAGGAAGGAAGGAAGGAAGGAAGGAAGGAAGGAAGGAAGGAAGGAAGAAAAAAAGAAAGAAGTAAAGAAGTAAAGAAATAAAGGGTCTCTGGGAGCCATGGATTTTCATGCAAGCACCAAGTCTCTGTGATAATACTGCTGGCAGTAAAAAATAAATTAACAAATAAAAATTAAATATATAGTTGCACATATCTAGGGGACTGGAAGTCTAATTTTAATTGAACAGACAAATTGAGGACTAGCATTATCCAAGTTTGGTATTTTAACTTCAAAAATATATCATCATGAAGATACATCAAAAGAAGATAAATGCTTTATAAATGAAGAATAAATGACAGGCTAGTGTTCAGTTAATGTGCAACAGAAACCATCAACTTAATAAATTAAAATCAATAAACTATTATCTTAACCTTTGTTTTGAACCTAGCCTGTTATTAATTAATCCAATTGAGTATATCAAAAATAAAGTCATATTTTAAATTTAGCCTTGGAAACAAAAAGGCAATTTTAAAGTAGACAAATTGCTAGTCATACTCTATACAAGTCTCTTACATAAGAAACCATTCACCAGTGAAATAAACATACCTATTGAATGAACACAGAAATTCCAATCATACCCTGAAATCATATAAAGTCTGTCCAACTCACTTACTGTAAGTCCAATATACCTGGACAAATGTATAAGTTTAAAGTTAGACTTTTGTTTTTTATTTTTGATTGTACCCCCCTACCTACTACCCCTAGCCTGAATCCTCTTCATCAAACAACTGTAATTACCCCCCAGGTCAGAGGTTCATAACTACAAGTGGGGAAGAAAGGCCCAGGCAAGAGGAAGAAGGTGTGTGGAAGGCTGGGAGAGAGCTCTGCCAGGTCACTAATGGCCTCTGGGGCAACAACTTGGAGAATAGGCTGATGCGTCGCCTTTGATCTTCAAATTCACAGTGATCATTAGTATTAACTCCAATTCTTCTGGGTGAAGAATTCCAGCTGTAGCCTTTTCAGTTTACCTGACCTAAGAAAATTCATCACCCATCCCATTAGGCTTTCAATAAACAGATAAGAATAAGGAAAAGACTGTTGCCCCAGAATTTTATAACTGCCTGCTTCATTGGTTCATTATTAAAGCAGAATTTATATGATATGTATCACAGAAGAAACGGGATATTCCAATACAACATCCCCCAAATAGTTAAATAATTCACTCTGCTCCTAAGTCAGTGAGTCCCACTTTAGTAAATAATAGTCAGGGTCCCATGTAATCCAACTGCAAATATTAACTCCAAAGTTGCAAAGACCTTCTAAAATTAAGAAACTTATGCGATAGGGAGTTCTGGTAGTGGGAACTCTATGGAATTGTACCACTCTTATCCTATGGTCTTCTCAATATCTCCATTTTATAAATAAAAATATTAAGAAATCTGGTTTAGTTTCAGCAAAGCGTAACTCTAACCTATTGTCATTACTGAATGCTGTGAAGCCGAAGGGTAACTACATGCAAGAGTAAAAGTGATCAACTACAAAGATAATCTTTTTACAGCCTTAACAGAGCTCATTTTTAATATATTACATGACAGTTGGAAAGCAAAAATGTTTCTCTCACTCCATACTTGTTTTCAAGTATCTTGATTTCAATATTTATATGTCTGCAGGTAACACATAGTGACAAAAGAATCAACATTAACTGGTGTTTTCACAAATCATCCCCCTTAGCTCATGCATATAAACTTGTAGATAGGTTAGGACAAGTTTGAGGGAGAAGCTGTCTTTCTCAAATCATTTATACTACCCTGGATAATATTTCAGGCTGAAATTGGAAGAATATAATCTTTCAGCCTTACCACCATCTTAGGACCGATAGTAACCAAAGATAATATAGCTGGTGAAGACATAACTAGACTACTTACTGTTGAAACATAAAGGTAAGAGATAGAATGAGATTTAAATGTAGGTCAAATTCCATCTACCTACCTATATAGTTAGTAATCTACATGTCCTCTCTAACTTCTGACTTTTCATTCACCTTGATCAACATAGTGAATTATATAAATGCCAATTAGAAATACTTTATCAATAGAAATTCTTAGTCATAATTCACAATGTTTGAGGATTAATTTTTCCAAACTCACAAGCAGAGGTACAACACTAAGGTGTATATCTCCAACAAATCTTGTTACCCAAAGGAAAACCAATGAAATGACATCTATCTCTTCAGGCACATTCAATCCCCAATTCAATCTTTAGTCTTGTTGAACCCACAGGGCACTTTTCATTGAATACTGTTTCTATGGAAACAGCATTTTCAATCCAGAAGATTCTACAACCCTTCAATTCAACTTTATCTACTTTGAAAAGAAAGTCCTATAAATCAGAAATAAATACATAAATTTGACCATTCCCACAAAAAATATTTTCCAAGCTAAATGTTCACTCCTGAGTGAGAGTGAGAGGGGGGGTAGAGAAAGAGAAAGAGAGAGAGAGAGGACAGAAAAGGTGATTGAGTGGCTCTAGTAGGACTTGCATATGGGAAGGTCAGACATGGCTGTAGCAGAGTAGAAATATATGCTCAGTTTCTCTGTCTGTCTGTGTCTGTCTCAAAATAAATAATAAATTAAAAAAAAAAAAAACTATGAAGGAGAGACAGAAAAAAAAAAAAAAGAAAATGAAGGCAGTCCAAGAGGCAGTATAGTGAATGAAGTGCTGGGATCTGAAGCATGAGATTGTATCACATATCCCAGAAAGATGATCTGGCACTCCCCTGACATTACCATCACCCCACCCCACTCCACCCATACTCCCATCTCTTCTCATTTGTGAACAAAGTCTTTAAAGAAGAAGATAGAAAGAAAAGAAGGAGAGAGAAAAATAATAAGGGAAGATGAACTATAAGAAGGAAGGAAAAACAAAACAGCAAAGTGTCTCTGTCTTAGAACCAAAGTTTGTCTCTATAGTACAGGCTCAATTCAGTGAGATCCTTAAGATTAGTGTAAGGATGAGGAATCTCTCATGTTTAATTTACTTTCAGGATCACCTCATCTACTAGTCACTCTGAAAAGTGTTACCTCATAAGAATAGTTTATTCACCCAATTCTGCAGGTACACATAATAATATTTTTCTCCTAACATTTGGTATTCCCAGGATATTATATAGAAACTCCATGTAGAAAAATATATGATTACATGCCTTTAATAAAAATAATATGACCTGCTTCCTTATTTATATCATACTTATACCTACAGTATATTAGAGTAGAAAAGCAAAAATAAAAGCCATTTATTTCTACTTTAAATACCCAACTACTCCTTTTATATACTTTCTCTAGGCTCTTAGGCACATATCATTGCAACACTATGAAACAAAATAACCAGTAATATACAAAATAATCCAGCTTAAACATTATGACACAAGTTATATTAATAGTTGCAGTAATGCTGTCAAGAAGGAAAAATAACACTTTATGTGACATATGTCCCTGAACTGATTGTGACTCTATAAAGACTCTTAGACAAATATTAAGTACTTTGCAATTAATTGCCTTCAGGAAAACACAAGTATTTCTATTAATAAATGCTTTCATTTCTTTCTAATTCTCTTTTATTAGATAAATAATGTCAGACATTATCTTCCATTCTGGGGAATAGTTTCTTTTAAGAGACCTTCTTTACTTATTAAAACTGGCAAACATTCAACTATACCTTAGCTGGAAATTTACCTCACTGAAATTTCCATTTTCCCATAATCACACACTTCTTTTTTCTTTTGTTGCTTTCATTATACACAAGTATGCTCAGTTTAGCATTCTAGAGACTATGAGTCCAAAATGAAGCTTTCTCTCTCTCTTTAGAGAAGTAAAATGTGCTACTGATTACAACTACCTGTGGATAACAACAGAATAACACTTTTTTCCCTATGCAATTTAAATGCAAAGCCAGTAACTTGGACTCTTTCTTTATTTCCTTCCTCCTTTTTCTTCTTTCTTTCTTTTCTTCTTCTTTTTTCTCATTCAGGGTCTATTCTATATTCCCTGAATAAATCCATTGAAAAGGTTAACCCATTTATTTGAAAAAGAAACAAAAGAATCAAATTGCTTTCAAAAAGGTGTGTGAGGCTTTAATAACATGCCTTTTTATATTTAAAAAATTGTTTTCTTAACTTACTTATAAATTGTTATCACAACTGTCTTAATTAGTCAAAGTTTCCATTGCTCTTTACACATTAAGATTTCAGAAAAGCATTTCTAGAAAGTGACATCAATCATATATCAATAATGTAATCATTTAAATTAGCACACAGTCTTTCAAGTAAATTGTATATCACTGACAATCTCTCAGAACTAGAAAGATTAAATTACTAAGTGATTAGTAATAAGATATTGGTATTTACTTACATTTAAACAAGCAACAGCTCTATGTAAACTGTAGGCTTTCTCATAGATTTTTATTATAATCAGTTCCTAACTACAAATATTACCCAAGCAGTCCTTGCATTCCTCACAAAAACAAGGGGAAGGGTTTACTTTGTAACTGGAAATCTATTTGCTCTTGCAGTAAGAAAAGAGGGAAGATATTCTTTCTCACTGGGGGAAGGACAAAGGAGAAAATTTAAATATGTATCCTAGCTTTGCTTTTTAGTTGGTGTTACATAACAGAACATTTGCCTTTTAAACACCATTTAAAAGAGAGTGAAGATGGAAATATCCGATGAAAACAAACAAGCAAAACTTCTATGAGTACTTATAGAAAGCCAGTGAGACATGAACAAAGACATTTCTTCTAGAGTAGTGATACAAGCCCAGTGTAGACTCCCAAACTGGAAAAAAGTAGACAAACCTCAAGACTGTTCATGAATATAATTGACCCCAATAACAGGAACTACATAAAGCATTTCAATGCAAAAAAAAAAAAAAGCCATTCTGGTTAGTTAAAAGATGTTTATTTACTATTATTAGTGTGGTTGATAAAGATAAAAGGTTTTTTGCAAGGTTTTCTGCAAGGTTTTTTCATAAGGGTAGAACCTAGAAAGCCAGCAAATCTGTTGGGTGGATAAAAGAACTAATTTCTCTTCATGATTTACTTTGAGCCAATATTTGATGTGTTATTCAGGGATGCCTGCCTCAAGTCTAAGTAAATTCAAAACTCCTTTGGAGACTGGGTTGGAGATGATATAATTTATTTTACCTATAAATACAGAAAATAGAAATAGTTTTGTTGTGACTTCAGTGTCCACCTGATTTTGTCCCCTCTCCCAAGTTCCTCTATAAGATCAGTTCTAATCATGAAGTGTAAGTTGCATCACTACCTTTGACCAATTATCATTTATTATCTCCTGCTGATTTCAGATATGCCATACTATTTATATTATTATCATTACTATTACTATTGTTATTATTTACCAGATCAGCTCTGGCTTGTAGTGGTGTGGGGGTTGAACCTGGGACTCTGGAGCCTCAGGTATGAGAGTCTTCTTGTATAACCATTATTCTATCTACCCTCACCCCCATACTATTTATTTTTTATGCCATATCCTCTATACTCTAGGCTCAGTCTTCTCTTTAGTGGTGGTCGAAAAGTTTCAATAAAGAACTTGCACAAGGCAGATCTCAAACTACCTACATATGCATACCAACTATATAAGCATACGTTGAACTTATTGCAATATAATGCAACAAGTGTCAGATAATAGTATTTTATATGTTGTAATAATCAATTGAACTATGTAGATCTTCAGCTATTAACCAACATTAATTGACCTCTAATGCCAATTTAAAAACTGTCAGAACAGTCTAGTTAGTGTCTGAAATCATAATGCTAAGAAGAGAAGGAAGGAAACTATTGTTTTGTTTTTTTCTGCTGCTCTCAGTTTTTATGTTATTCACAGATGCTAGTGTAGAAAGTCTGGATTAATTTATACCCCCTATTTGTTAATTTAGGCACAGTCTCTAGCAGAGAAACAGAACCCATGTGCCCTTCAACATTCCCTATACATCTCCCTCCCTGTGTCAGTACAACTCACTCAGGAACCTGGCTTTGAAAGTGGGCAAGGACATGAGAGTCAACAGGCCTGGATATTTTGTGGCAATGTAGAATTAACTTTGATACTTAAGAAAATTAAATGACTTTAATAAAAGCAATCTATGCTAAAAATAGTAACATAAAAACTTTGCAGCCTTCCGTCCCTAATAGTAGTAGTCCCCATGGTCAAAAATTTTGCTGGTTCTTAAAATACTGTTTTACTATAAATTTTCATTTTGTCTTTTCCTTAGATGTTATTAAGTCAGTAAGCACTTACAAAAATATCCACTGAAATATTATGATTATAAATACTTTAAACATGGAATTCATTCAGAATAATAATCAAACCAAACAAATCCTTCAATGGCATAAAGCCCCAAATCTCCAGTTTCTCACATCTCCAGGAGAATTCCTGCAGTGAAAACAGCAATACTTACACAGACAATATAAACTGTTACTCGGCTTGAAAAGTCACAAGGGACTACACAGGAAGAGCTGACTCTATATTGCTGTTTTCCTTTACAGTTTTAAGTACAAGGACAACTTTCACTGTGCAGCTCTGACTCAGATGAATGTTTCATAATAGATGCCAATGCATTCAAGCCACTTGAAAGCAAATTATGTGAACATCTTGCCATCGCAATGAGATTTAAATTTTTGCAGATCATTCACTATCGAGGTCTACTAAAACATCTGAAAAAATTAAGTCCTTCTCTCTGTGGGTTGTCTTACATTTTTCTTAGTAGAAGCTATTTCTAAGTACTTAAGAATCACACTGAGAGAAGCAATACCATTAACATACATACTCCAAATCACAAGTGCATATGAACTCCTAAACCTCACAATTTGTGAAGTTAACAAAATTGCAATTGTGGACTTCCAATACAATTCCTAATTCGGGTTAAAAAACTAGGAAACAAGTGCTAAAACTTTTGTAAGGAAAAAAAAAAAAACTGTGGGAACACAGTGATTTATAAAATATCCAAGCCCAGAGGGATTATTTTTTTTCTAGTAAAAAGGGTTCATTGTCCATATTTAGTTTACATATGTCATTTAGAATCCACTTACTGTTAGATGCTGGAACAGCCACGCCCTCATGATATTTGTGGCTACTTTGGGAAAGATGCCACGCTTTTTGTGACGCTTTTTGTCCTTATCTGGATCATCATCATCACCTGTGCTGGGGGAAGCTACACTGTTGTCCAAGCCATCACCTGCAAACATAGTGAATCAAATTTTGACTGATGCTACCTTGACATGCTTTATTCAAATAGAATGCCTTTGGATATAAACAAAACCAAAAGAGCAATATAAATGATTAATCGTGTGTGTGTGTGTGTGTGTGTGTGTGTGTGTGTGTGTGTGTGTATGTGTTATTTTTCCAAGACAAGGAAAGAGAATAAGGCCTAAGCTCAAAAGCAGTCAGGTCTAAGGAACTTTTCCCAAAGAACAGTATGAGAGGTCAAAGGGAACAGAGGGAAATATCCAATCTCTTTAGTGGCTTTGTTGCCATAGCAATTATTCCTCTGTGTATAGCTAAGACATGTTAAGTATAACTCCAGTTGGAGAGTTAAAAACTGTGGCAACCTTTAGCTGAGGTACTGTCCTTGCCTGGGTCGTCAAATCCTACATAAAGTCACTGACGTCAACTTATGAGAAGATGTATTTAAGAATCCAACTATTTCCACAGTGATCTATCTTAAGGCCAGTTAAAGTAGGCCATGGAGATGTAGATAATCCATCATGTAAGCAGTTTGACATAGAAGTACTTCAAATAGAATATAATTTTTCTTGTCATGGAGAAAGAACATCAAGTTTATTAAAGGAAAATTGAAATAGTTATTAATTAAAAAATGAGTACTAGTTAAATCAAATAAAGTGATGCTAAATTGAAAATACTAGTCAGTAGGAATTATACTAAAATTTTAGGCAAATTTTAAAATTTCTATTAGATTTAATTTTTCTTTCCTGAAAAGTCATCTGTTTATACCCCTTTGTATACTGGGTCCTATTTTTACATTACTTTTTGTTATAGCAATTAAGTTATTTCTCCCAGAAAAGATTTTGCCTCTGTCACACAATAATATTAAAAATGTTGTGTTATGTTTACAATGCCATACAAAATAATAAAAAAAAGACATTTTAACCTCCTGTCCATATAATCACACTGTCCAGAAGATGTCATACATTATAAATAGGAAATAAGTACTTTTTGTTTTAGCA
The DNA here is from genome assembly GCF_950295315.1 of Erinaceus europaeus. NCBI lineage: Eukaryota > Metazoa > Chordata > Mammalia > Eulipotyphla > Erinaceidae > Erinaceus > Erinaceus europaeus. The sequence continues at coordinate 50,258,587 of NC_080164.1, forward strand.
CAAAGGTTAAAAAGGGAAAGCAACAGTGGACTAAGCCCAATTCACAAAAAAAAAAAAAAGTAGATTAGCTACTATCAAATATTCTTCACCTGGTATCCTCACTCTCTGTGGAAGCTACTGGCTTTTGAAAGATACAGTTTGATCTAGGCTTAGAAAGAAGAGATACAATGGCAAGATTCAGCAATGAGGGGTCAAGTATACCTTAGAATGTATCCCCTGGGTGATATAAGTCATGGGAAGTGTTCTCTATGGCCCAAAGTACTGCCCCCTTAGGTAAGACAAGTTTCTCAGGGATTATACACTAACTTGCCTCGGATTAATTCACATCACTCTATAGATTTCTGCATTTCTTTTATCTCAATATCCCACATATTGAAAAGAATAAATCTCAGGGCCAGGCTGTGGCACACCTGTTAGAGCACACATAACTCAATGCTCAAGGGCCCAAGTTCAAGCCCCCAGTTCCCACCAGCAAGCAGTGAAGTTTCAGGGGACAATGAAAGTGTTGCAGGTGTCTCTCATCCTCTCTTCCTCTGTTTCCCCCTTCCCTTTCAATTTCTCTCTGTCTCCGTCCTAAATAAATAAATAAGATATCAAAAACAACAATAATCCAGTTATTTCAGCCCCATCTACAGTAGTTTTGCTGCTCTTTGACTGTTCTTAGTAGCTCTGACAAGAACTGCTCTACTACTACTACTACTCGAAGAAAAGTTCTTCCCAATTGCCTATAGGTCTACTGACTTAGAGTTTAAAACTGTGCTGTATTAGGAACAGACTAATTTCAACATATCACTGTGTGTCATCTGTTGAAAACTTTTACAGCGTTGATCTGAGGTTGATTAGCTTTTGTTCACTGAAAATTGGTAACTTTCTTGTACTTAAAATCTATGTGTTCTGCTCAAGTCCCACAGAGTTGCCAATATCTTCTCAACAGGAATGCCATAAATACACAAAACTCCAAAGTCCTCATGATATTTATGAAGAAGGTGTATGTATTCTGATGGGCTGACTCGCTCAAGATCTCCCAGCTAGGAAAGGAGCCTCTGTACCCTGGATGAACCAGACCCCCACTTCACTGGTGGGTGCTCTAATCAGTGCTGCTTCCACTCCATCAAACTCTTTATATAACCTAGTATCTTATAAGGAGGCTTCTTGGATTTGCCTAATAAATTCTCTCAAAGTCCAGTATTTAAAGAGGCTTTTTATTCAGAGAAGCAATTCACCACATAAAATAACAATTCATTAAAGAAACATGAGACAAGAAAACAACTCAACAGCATTTAAAATTTCAATGGGCTAATCCACTTTCAATATGCAAAAGGTGACCCAAGAAAGGAAACATATTACTTGATCACTGATTAAAAATGAAGAGCTTCTAACCTAACCACATAGTTTTTCACCACCTTGCCATGATTATTTTCCACCTTTAAAACAAATTTAAAAAAAAATCTTTTTATCCATCTCACACCCCCTTCAGATTAATTTAGCAGGCAATGCCTATTGCCTGCCTTGAAGAAAATTCATTGATAATTTATGGAAATATCTACTATAATCCAGTGGAGATGACTTTTTTTCCAGCTTTGTGCATCAATAGATAATCAAGGCCTTAAAGCTGCCTTAGCTTCCCATTACCTCAGGCAAAAGAATTCCTGAAAGCGTGCCTTGAGGGCACCTGAATTATATACTCCATTAGGAGAGGAAGGCTTTCTGCATTCCATGTGTAACACTCACCAGAACCTTTCCTGTTTATTTCTGCTGTATGAAAGCAGAAGCATTAGGAACTGAATTTTTTTTTAAGTGAAGACTTATGTAGATACAATGGAGAAACCTTTCAAGCAGGAGCCAGATCTCCCCTTCAGTCCCTGGCAGTGACCTCTCCAGAATAAAAGGTTTCTATTACATCATTAGCTCCAGCCAAAAACAGCCTTGGCTTAATGCACAGTTTGTTCTTCCTACTGTTTTTAGGCAAATACAGCTACTTTACTCCCATCTGGGAGGGAAATTACACTGCTGGGTTGTAATCTAAGACAAGATTTTCATTGGAAGCAAATGCTTTCAATCCAGTGTAAATACTGGTGCATGTTCAGAAAAGCCTAAAACAATAAACCCTGCTCCTTCCCGACACAAGTCAGGGAAATGGAGAAGATGGGGAAGGAGAAGAGCATAATAAAACAGACTTTTCTCAAAGCAAACACTTCCATAGATTTTAATAAATTGTTTAACCTCTTCCACTTTCTAAAATTGCAAATTGATCTTGAACCTTCTCAACCTCAGAGGAAAGTCTAAATGGTCAATTGTACTTTGAGCAATCCCATCTACTCTGCAATTTGATACAGTCATCTCTATGCGGTCTCTGGAGGATTTATTTCCTTTTTTTTTATTTTTAAGATCACTAAACAAACTTGGAGAACCACTGACCGACCACATGGCAGCAGGCAGCAGCTCTGACATTTGTAAAATGTCAGCAGTGACTTCATTCCTGGAGCTGACTTCTCCTACTGCCAAATGAAGGCAAACTGAAAAGGTGGAAATAATCATAAAAATGATGCTAGTCCATAAACAAGCTTACAGCCTCATTAGGATAGCAGTAGGCTCCAGTGGGTGATTTATGCTCGTTTTGCTGATGCTATGAGGAAATGCCATAGGGCGATTTTAGCCAATTGCTAATGGTTTCTGACAGCTTCTTAGCAACTAGTGCAAGCAACGTTGTGGCGTTTGCTAGTGACAGAAACCGAAAATGTCATATTATCTGCCCATGTGTCATGAAGTCCGTGTGGCAATTAACTAGCAGACCAGAGTCTGAGGGGCCAGAGGCTCCTGAAAATGGCCTTTGGCTATGCAGAGGCAGCTGAGAGGGTTGAGCGAAAGACTGGCTGCACATATGCAACATTCTAATGCAGCAATCCAGAAATTCCTTGTGACTTTCCAGCTCTGATGAGACTTGGCCACTCAAATCCCTCCCTCCCCCCCCCCCCCCCCCCACTGAAGTGAAACCCTGGGCTCCTCTCTCTCTAGGTAGAGGCTCTGGTGTTATCAGAAGACTCTAAAGTGATCTGCTTTCGTATGATTATTCCGATAGCTCCTTAATTGGCAATACCTGGCCCTGTGCTTTTTGGATGCTGGATTCCAAGGTGCTAGCTATTTTTCTGCTCTCTCACAAATTAGTCTAAAAGGATTTAAGATCACTGCAGACTCATTGTCTGTCAGATTGCTAGGAGCAGGGGAACACTGAGCTGCAACAAGACACTATTTAAAAAAAAAAAAAAAGGCTTCTAACAAGCAGGAGGAGAATCTTGGCCACACTCTTCAGTTTCCGAGCTATCAAAACCAGGCACTATATGTCAAACTGTCAAACCTTTCAGCGTGGGCCATTTGCCCTTTCAAATAATATTTAAGAATTGTTTTTACAAAATTTTATAGGCTATGGTCTAGTGAAAGAGGCCAACCAACAAAGAAAGGAATTTGTACTACAATTCATCTACGCACAATTTCTTGTGAGACCTGGGCCTGTCCCTGCGGAGCAAGGCAGGTGACCTGTTGGCAGCTCCCAGGCTGTCAGATAGCTCAGATTTCAAACATGCTCAACTCAAACATCCCGAGTCGCCTATTTAAGCATGCCCAGGCATTTAGACTGTGCTATCTCGTGCCTTTCAAGGCAGGATAAAGCGGCATTTATCTTATTCAGGCCATTCAACGGGTCAGACTGACCGTGTCAGCAAGGGCTCCTGCATGTCAGAATCCTGCTCCCATTTTTCTCTTCCTACTAATTCCCCTCACCCCCACCTCAGGTCTGCCATCCCCCCAAAATTAGTCCTAGTTAGGCAAAACAAACACCCTTCACACATTCCCACCTCACCCGCTAAATAAGACAAAATGCCCTAGATTTACATCAGAACTGATCAGACATTCTTATAGACCAGTAAGTATAAATAAGATGGATTGTCTGTCAGAGGGTTCTTATGTCAAAAAGGCAGAACTCCTAATTAGGGATATGAACTTTCAACTGCCAGGGCAAATGAACATGTAAGGTTGTGGAACCTCTTGTTTTGCTAGAATCCAAGCTGGAAATCACCATTTCCTTTCAAATGTCATATTGAGACTTCACAATTTTTGGTCAGGTCCTCTCCATAATCTTTAATTGTCTCCTCTTTAAGTGTTGGGAACAGAGTGTTTGCCCCCAAAATATACCTAGACTCAAACAACACATCCATTTATAATCATATTTTTCAATACTAAATACATTCTATTGTGTCTTTGAAATTTTTCCAGTCAATTTAAAAGTACACTAATATTGTAAGGAATCTAAATTGTCATCCAAATAGGAATATTGTTGAACATTCCAATTGCTAACAAAAAGGAAGTACAAAATGTGGCTAGTGTGGAGGCACACCTGGTTGAGTGCACATGTTTACAGTGCTCAAAGACCCAGGTTTGAGGCCTGGGTCCCCACCTGTAGGAGGAAAGCTTTGCAAGTGGTAAAGCAATGTAGCAGGTGTCTCTCAGTCTCTCTCCCTTTATATGTCCCCTACCCTCTTAATTTCAGACTGTCTCTATCCGATAAATAAATAATGATAATAATAAAGGGGCTGGGTGGTGGCGCACCTGGTTGAGCACACATGTTGCAATGCTCAAGGTCCCCACCTGAAGGGGGAAAGCTTTGCAAGTAGTGAAGCAGGACTGCAGGTGTCTTCCTGTCTCTCTCCCTACTCTGCCACCCCCTTCCCTCTCAATTTCTAGCTGTCTCTATGCAATAAATAAATAAAGATAATAAAACAAAATTTAAAAATATTAAAAAAGGAAGCATAAAGTTATGGGTTTCTTCTCTTTGGGGGCAGGAGGGGATTCCAGTATCACATTATTAAGGAAATTCTAATTTACAAGATTGCTGTCACAGGAATGAATTTCCACATTGCCCCAAGACAGGTGTCAGTACATTTCATCCTCCACCAAACCATCATCTTGCTTCACCATAGGGACTAAAGATCCCAGTCTTCCCATAATGCTTCTTTCTCCTGCTGAGTCCCCCAAAATGTATTGTTTTATTTCCTGTAGAATATATCAGCATGAAAGATTATGACATTCCACCCCTTACACAGTGGGTTGAAAACCCCTGATTTCCTAGTGACTGTTGACACAAACAACACAAAAGAGAGTTTGGGCTTCCTTTACAATATAGCCATCTGGGACACCTAGAATTGCCAAAACCATCTTAAGGAAAAGAAACAGAAATGGAGGCATCACACTCCCAGACCTTAAACTATATTATAAAGCCATCATCATCAAAACAGCATGGTACTGGAACAAAAATAGGCACACAGACCAGTGGAACAGAATTGAAAGCCCAGAAGTAAATCCCAACACCTATGGGCATCTAATCTTTGATAAGGGGGCCCAAAGGATTAAATGGAAAAAGGAGGCTCTCTTCAATAAATGGTGCTGGGAAAACTGGGTTGAAACATGCAGAAGAATGAAATTGAACCACTTTATCTCACCAGAAACAAAAATCAACTCCAAATGGATCAAAGACCTAGATGTCAGACCAGAAACAATCAAATACTTAGAGGAAAACATTGGTAAAACACTTTCCCACATACACCTCAAGGACATCTTTGATGAATCAAACCCAATTGCAAGGAAGACTAAAGCAGAAACAAACCAATGGGACTACATCAAATTGAAAAGCTTCTGCACATCCAAAGAAACTATTAAACAAACAGAGAGACCCCTCACAGAATGGGAGAAGATCTTCACATGCCAGACATCAGACAAGAAACTAATCACCAAAATATATAAAGAGCTCAGCAAACTTAGCACCAAAAAAGCAAATGACCCCATCCAAAAATGGGCAGAGGAAATGAACAAAACATTCACCACAGAGGAGATCCAAAAGGCTAACAAACATATGAAAAACTGCTCTAGGTCACTGATTGTCAGAGAAATGCAAATTAAGACAACACTAAGATACCACCTCACTCCTGTAAGAATGGCATACATCAAAAAGGACAGCAGCAACAAATGCTGGAGAGGATGTGGGGACAGAGGAACCCTTTTACATTGCTGGGGGGAATGTAAATTGGTACAGCCTTTGTGGAGAGCAGTCTGGAAAACTCTCAGAAGGCTAGACATGGACCTTCCATATGATCCAATAATTCCTCTCCTGGGGTTATACCCCAAGGACTCCATAACACCCAACCAAAAAGAGGTGTGTACTCCTATGTTCATAGCAGCACAATTCATAATAGCTAAAACCCGGAAGCAACCCAGGTGCCCAACACCAGATGAGTGGCTGAGAAAGCTGTGGTATATATACACAATGGAATACTATGCAGCTATCAAGAACAATGAACCCACCTTCTCTGACCCATCTTGGACAGAGCTAGAAGAAATTATGTTAAGTGAACTAAGTCAGAAAGATAAAGATGAGTATGGGATGATCCCACTCATCAACAGAAGCTGACTAAGAAGATCTGAAAGGGAAACTAAAAGCAGGACCTGATCAAATTGTAAGTAGGGCACCAAAGTAAAAACCCAGTGGTGAGGGGTAGACATGTAGCTTCCTGGGCCAGTGGGGGGTGGGAGTGGGCAGGAGGGATGGGTCACAGTCCTTTGGTGGTGGGAATGGTGTTTATGTACACTCCTAGCAAAATGTAGACATATAAATCAGTAGTTAATTAATATGAGAGGGGGAAATCAATTGTATGTCTCAAAGTTTCTCAAAAGACAAACTGAATCTTTTTAATATATAGGCTGTGTATTTGATATGCGGACTCTCTCAAAGCCTAGACCAAGTAGATTAGAAGCATCCAATAGCACAGCTATATACAAGATACTGGATACTGTACAGCAAACCATAACAAAGGGACGTTTCAAAGTTAACCCAATTAACAAATAATGTGATGATAATATTAACTATCGATTGTCTTTTTGAACCCTAAGACAGCAGGAACCTCACATCTTCACTATAGAGCCCCTACTTCCCCCAGTCCTGGAACCCTTGGATAGGGCCCACTTTCCTGTATGCATTTCCCAATCCAAACCAAATAATATTGCATCCGCCGATCACAACCTAACCAAAGCAACGATTGCCACCTCAACATGCTTCACTTCATACTGTATCCAGAGACTTCACGTGTGGAATGACAACCCTTCAGCTTCATAACTCAGGTGAGATCTTTCCTTTTATAGTACACTCTAATTTCATCTCAGGTAGTTCACTTTCTAACAAAGTCCCATAACCTAGATATACACCAGTTTCTGTGAGAGAGAGCTTATGTGCACACATATCCATAAACTACTGCAAAATATATACCTGAAAGCAGAAGTACACTAGAGTTTGCAGTGAGTACCTCCCTAACACTTCCTCTCCACTATTCCAAGCTTGGGATCCATGATTGCTCAACAAATTGTTTGGCTTCATATGTTAACTCTCTTTTCAATCACCAGGTTCCAGATGCCACCAGGATGCTGGCTAGGCTTCCCTGGATTGAAGACCCCACCAATGTGTCCTGGAGCTCCACTTCCCCAGAGACACACCTTACTAGGGAAAGAGAGAGGCAGACTGGGAGTATGGACCGACCAGTCAACGCCCATGTTCAGCGGGGAAGCAATTACAGAAGCCAGACCTTCTACCTTCTGCAACCCTCAACGACCCTGGGTCCATGCTCCCAGAGGGCTAGAGAATGGGAAAGCTACCATGGGAGGGGGTGGGTTATGGGGATTGGGTGGTGGGAATTGTGTGGAGTTGTACCCCTCCTACCTTATGTTTTTGTTCACTAATCCTTTCTTAAATAAAAAATTAAAAAATAATAATAATAATAAAAATAATAATATAGCCATCTGGGAATGCTGGATGCCCTGCTTGTTAGGAGCAATATGAAAACTAAGCCAAGCCCACTGCTCTTTATCATAACTATGTCTCTTTAGCTGGGAATCAGATGGGATAATATTTCTCTGTTAGGTTAAGAGGATAAATGATGAGAATTATACACAGTTCTTTCTCAGGAACCTACTAAATACTTCAGACAGTCTAAGGAGATTATTTTTTCTTCATTTTGAATACATAATAGCTGATAGAATGATTTTTCTAAACTAAGTATTTGATCATAAAAACTTGGCATTTAAAATCCTTCTGTGGCTACCATTTACTTTTAGGATAGAAGTAGCACTTTTTAAACTTGCATGAAATGCCCTTCATGATCATTCCCCCATCAGGATTTCTAACCTGTTTACTGTGGCAAGTCCTTATGTACACAGGCACCTACTACTCCACCCCCAGTCTTGAACCTACTTGACTTTTTTTTTTTTTAACCAGAGTACTAATCAGCTCTGGCTTAAGGTTGTATGGGGGATTGAACATAGGGCTTTGGAGCCTCAGGCATGAAAGTCTCTTTGCATAACTATTATGCTACCTACCCACGCCCACCCCTCTACTTGACTTCTTTGACTTCTTACACACACACACACACACCCCTCCATTCTCTCATGCCTCTTTGTATTTTCTTGTGCAAGGATCTGTTCTTACAGCATCTTTCCCTGCCCTCCCAGTGTGGCAAACTCCTTGGTAGCCATTTAGGCTCAACTCAGCTGCCATCACGTGTAAGAAGTATTTTCTAAACCTTAGCTGATTAGTGACCCCCTCCCTAATCCTGAATGATTTTTCTTTTGACATTCTTCCATCCAAATGTACCTCACACTCTACCAGGAGTATTGACTTCTGTATATGTGAACTGTAGATGTGATTATAGAATACACGAAAGCACAGACCAGTACTACTCCAACATAAAGGACACAAACTTGTCAACAACTTATGAAATGAATGAATGTAGGCATGTTTCACTGCTTGAAGAATACCAGTTTGATTTTCAGCTGTTACAATTCACATACACACACACACACACACACACACACACACACACACCCTTCCTAAAAATAATCACGAGTGACTTTCAATAACCTATAAGAAATCATCAACAAAGCAAATTCTCCAAAGCTGGAAAAATTTGGGGCTCTTTAAACTCATCATTGACAACTGACAGACCAAGGGGGAAAGGTTTTTACATTTGTTATTATACTGGCCATAGCCCTTCAAAAATACATCCTACTTCCTGAGGTTTTAGTTTAAAATAATTTCCCTAGCAAAAATTCCCTTCCACTGTGTATTTTCCCTTGAATCCACCTTCAAATAATAAGCAAATAGTTACGTGTTTTCTTCTGCATTTTCCTAATGGATTAAGCAGTGGGTTAAGCAGCACAGGTAGCGCAAAGCACAAGGACCTGCTCCCCACCTGCAGGGGAGTTGCTTTACAGGCAGTGAAGCAGGTCTGCAGGTGTCTGTCTCTCCCCCTCTTTGTCTTCCCCTTCTTTCTCCACTTATTTCTATCCTATCCAAGAACAATGATGTTAATAACAACAACAATAATAACTACAACAATAAAACAACAAGGGAAACAAAAGGGAATAAATAAATAAATATTTTTTAAAAGATTTTCAGCAACTGGCTATACAACAGCCTATAGAGTGTCTGATACTGTGGCACTGCCAAGTCATGAGATGCTTGGTAACATCAGAAATGATTTTGCAAGATAAATCAAAACATAGCACAACTCCCTAAGTTTTATAACACCTTTTTAAAAAAGTTTAATTTAATATATTTCGAAAATTGTAGCTAATATACAAATATATAATGATTAAACCCCATGGTAACCTCTCCTAAATTTCACTAACAGAACTGAAGTTCTGTTAACTCAGGTTCTCTTTTTTAACACTTCTCATCTTTAGGAATTCTAGGTGTTATCTGAAATCAAAGGAATTCTAAGTTGATTGAGGAAAATAATGAAGAAAAACATAGTCTCATATATCTCATTTCCCCATCCAGGACTTTCCTGAAAATTATGAGGGGATTCTTTCAGAAGCCAAGATAAAAGAGTGTGATGCTGTCTCCTGCCATGCCAGCATTAAGTCCAGAAAAGATTTAACAAATGTGCAGCGCTAAAGCCATAGTAAGTTACTGGAGAAAGAGAGGTAAGAAAAGTAGCAGAGGAATTTAAGAATAAGTAAACTTTAAATAAACATTGACCTTTACAAAAATAAATATCTAGATATTATTCCTCAGGATAGTTTCAAAGATTTGCCTGAGGCTTTACCTTTCAGATTGAATTTAGTTGCGTTAAACAGTGACAAAAATGCATTAATAGTTAACTACTGTGAAAGAAGCTCACAGCCTTATTCTGCCCTTTTGTGGACTCTTGACATCACAGAAATCTAAGGGGAAAAACGGAAAGCCAGACTTGGGGAAAGTGTTTATCTCTATGGATGTATTGTCCATGTTTTAAAAAGAATAAAGTGCAACACTTAAAAATCAGTTCATTTTTTTGTCTTTGGCACAAGTAGTTATACTTGTCATTCATTTGTTCATTTAACAAATATATATTGAAATTTTACCATATTATGCCAAAAACTGGGACATGGTAAACAAAGTCACAAAGTGTTCCCATTTTTTTTATGGAGCCTTCAAGACAAAAGTCACATATGTCAAGCAAACTAATCATAGCAATGAATATACAATTGCATTCAATCAAAAAAATGTAACTCATCAGTGTGTAAAACAAAGGGAAACTGGCTTGGTGGAAGTGAACTCAAGCAGAAATCCAGAGGATGAAGAAGAGGTGTAGTAGGCAGTCTGAAAGTAAGTATTGCGAGCCTAGGAACAGTATGTACAGTATGTGTGTGAGAGTGCGTGTGCATGTGTGTGTAATAGAGGATCTCTTGGATATCAGATAGATGGACCCTCACATAGAAGCCAGTTATGAATGACGTTACAACACAAGGATAGCTCATTAAAACAAAACCAACATAATTTATTAGGTGAATGAAGTTCCAACTGACAACCGAGTCCTTGCTGCAGGATAAAAAGGAAGATGAGTTTCTATTCATACTCCCTTACACAGTCAGTCTAGAAAAGCACTAAAATATGTGCATTTGCCTTCAGAACCTCCTTTTCTGTCTCTCTTTCCTACTATGTAATTGTTTTCGTGCACTTGTGCCTCCTCTCTCTCTCTCTCTCTCTCTCCTCTGCCCAGGCTCTTTTTGTTTTCAAATATTTCAATAGCTTGTAGTGATGCCTGATCACTTTCTGTGGTGACCTCACTTAGATATTTCTTTTTCTTTTTGCCTTCCCTGAATTCATATCCACCATGCCTCAGCAATCCAAATAGACTGTCATTCAGTCTAACTGCTCTGAAATAGGATTTAAGTAGAAAGAATTCTAAAAGAACTCATCTAAATTAGGAATGGATAACTGATACCCTCCTTACCTACCTAGAAGGACTGGAATAATAATAATAATAATAAAGATTTATTAATGCAAATGAATCTTTAAATATAGACTTTGAAGTAGAATAATAAGTAAATTAAAAATTTTCCCCACCAACTTATGTTGGAAAGGTTTTTGTTCATTTGTTTTTAGAAGCCAGTCTTTCAGAGGAGCCCAGTGTCAAGTTTCCAAATTGTTATTTCCATCCTATCCTTCCAACCACACCCAAACCTGTTTACCTCTGCCTACATTTGGGGATCCATGGGTCTCTGAACATCCCAAGAATTTCCACAGAAATTGTAATGTCAGCAAATGGGTATCATGAATATAAAGCAATGAGATCTGAAGTAAGAGATCAAGGTTGACCATTTGTGAAGGTATGTAGGTCATTTGTAATTTGTGTGATTATTACTCAGAAATTGCCAGCCTGTTGAAATGAACTTGGACTCACTTCTTTACTATAAATAACGCATTCAATTAAGCTTCTATCACATCATGATTCTTCACTGTCAACACAAATAATGCATAAAACATAACTGGGTGAGAAATAGGGAAAGAAATCAGCTAAAGACCTGAGACCCAGAATGACAATATATACTGGACATTTATGGAAATGCACATACATATATTTCTATATAGACATGTATATATACATATGTATATATATATATAGAGAGAGAAATTTCAATGTGTAGTTGGTAGGGTTAAAGAAACTGAATTTGATAAGTTCATTAAAATAATAATTATCAGTCAGAGCCAATAAGTATTCATATTTATAGATCTTTTAAGATTCATTTTATGTAAGTACTTATATACATAGAAGATAGATATAATGCATAACCCCAAAAATCATATATACTTTCCAGGGCTTTTGCTTCAACTAAATCACTATACTTTGTTCTTTTGAGATAGGAATACCTTTTTCTAGTAATTCAATATGACTTTTTGACTTGAATTCCCCTGAGGGGAACAACAACAAATTAGGTGCCTACACACAGAGGACAAACAGCAGTGATGAATAGGGAAAAAAAAAACATATTTTACTCATTTTTCATCCATTCAGCAATTTTTTCACAACTAAACACCATGGAAAATCCCTGCAAAAGCAGCATAACTTCTTAATGAAGTCTTAGAAACTCCAGGATGTGAGTGCACTGCAAGATATTATTGAAATGTATGTAATTATACTGACAGTAAAGCAAATGGAAATCCCCCCAATGATTTTTCTAAGAAAATATATTCAAGTTATAATGGTAAAACAGTGCAAAAGTCATCAATGTTTATTATGAATCAACAACTCAGAAATCATTTTATTTAATTTATTTTTTAAAGATTTATTTATTTATTCATGAGAAAGAAAGAAGGAGAGAAAGAACCAGCCATCACTCTTGTACATGTGCTGCCGGGGATCGAATTCAGGACCTCATGCTTGAGAGTCTAGTGCCTTAGCCACTGCGCCATCTCCCGGACCACTCAGAAATCATTTTAGTAATACAACCTATTTTGTGTTATTTTAGTAATGTATGACAAGTCCACTGCTTTAAGTATATTCTTAAAATATATGTCATATATTAATGGATGTCACAACGTTCTATGTAATCATGAAAATAGAATTTTAGCCAATAAAAAACAGTCACAATATGAGATTTTACAGAGAGGCAGGAACACATACATACATGCAAACCATTTGTTGGTATATTTTCAAGAGTTTGCCATATAATTATTTTCAAACTCCTATAGTACTCTGCATCTGTGTGTGTGTATATATATACATATATATAGTGATATAGTGTGTGTGTATGAATGTGCATATATACATACATACATGCATATATACTTGTTTATTCAGATAGGAAAACATTTATTTATCAAAGAAGCCACTTCTTTACACAATTATGTCAAATACACTTGATTTTAAAAGATTTGAAAGAAAAGTTTTTGATGTGCACGTTAGAAACTATAGATCTCAACTTTGCCAACACACTGAATCACATGGTAGCTCTTACACAGACTAATGCCTATAAGTACTCAAAAAAATTAAATTAGTATTTGGGTGATGAGATCTCAGGGTCAGTGATTTTTGTAAAGCTCCAAGATGATTAAAATCCACAGACAAGTTTGACAGTCACTGGATTAGAATCACAAATTACATGTGGTAGAGAATTATTATGTTTATTGAGATACAGTTCTTAAAAGTTTACTCATATGACTTCCTGCCTCATAGTTTGTAGGCTGAGTTCCTCATAAAAATATGAAGACAAAAAAGGGCAAAAGTAAATAATTAAATAACCTGGCCTATGGGGCCCTTCAACATAAGGAGGATAGACTTAGAAATGCTAAAGAGAGGGGTCGGGCGGTAGTGCAGCAGGTTTAGAGCCGGTGGAGCAAAGCACAAGGACCAGAGTAAGGATCCTGGTTCTTGAGACCCTGCTTCCCACTTGCAGGGGAGTCGCTCCACAGGCGGTGAAGCAGGTCCGCAGGTGTCTATCTTTCTCTCCCTCTCTCTGTCTTCCCCTCTTCTCTCCATTTCTCTCTGTCCTAGCCAACAACAATGACATCAACAACAACAATAACTAAAACAACAAGGGCAACAAGAGGGAAAATAAACAATAAAAAAAAAATTAAAATTTTTATCTGCACTATTCCAGCCTTTAGGTTCATGATTAGTCAACAATTTGTTTGGTTTTATATGTTAACTCTCTTTTCAGTCACCAGGTTCCAAATGCTACCATGATGCCAACCAGACATCCCTGGACAGATAACCCTACCAATGTGTCCTGGAGCCCCGCTTCCCCAGAGCCCCGCTTCCCCAAAGCCCCGCCCCACTAGGGAAAGAGAGAGATAGGCTGGGAGTATGGATTTACCTGTCAACGCACATGTTCAGCAGGGAAGCAATTACAGAATCCAGACCTTCCACCTTCTGCACCCCATAATGATCCCTGGTCCATACTCCCAAAGGGATAAAGAATAGGAAAGCTATCAGAGGAGGGGATGAGATGTGGAGTTCTGATGGTGGGAATTGTGTGGAGTTGTATCCTCTTATTCTATGGTTTTGTCAATGTTTCCTTTTTATAAAAAACAAATAAAAATCAAAAAATGCTAAAGAGGTCATGTAAACAACAAAATATACAGGAGGGTGCCATAACCCATGTATCTGCCAACTCTTTTTCCCTTTTATTATTAATATTATTGTTATCATTATCATTATTAAGAATAGTATTATTTTTACCAAAGCACTGCTAACTAGGGATTGAACCTGGAGCTTCAAGCATGAAAGGTTTTTTTGCATAATAATTATGTCTACTGACTTGATTGTTTTAAAACTTTGCTATCATCCTATGACAGGATACCTCTGAAGACTAGAAACAGGCTTATTAAAAATAACCTTAATTGTTTTCAGTTTTTAAATCTTTACTTATTTATGATAGAGGCAGATATTGAGGGGGGAATTGGGGAGATAGAATGACTTGCATATGTGGACCAGGCCTTAAACCCAGGTCTTTGCTCATTGTAGCAGGTGCACTCAACCAGGTGCAACATTGCCCAGCTCCGCCTCTAGATATTTTAATATCTGAAAAAGTAAGATTATGTTCATTTCAATTGAATCATTCTTGAATGACACGAAGTAGACCATAATAAGCACTTTCTGTAGAAATTCTTCACATGCTTGCACTCATTCCACTGCTGTGAAAGGTTAGATAAAGCAAAGCTCTTGCTCCCTGACTTTCTGGGTAATCTTCTAGCAAGGCACTCACCAGCACCCTCCCTTTTATCTCTTCTGATGCTTGTTTTATTTTGCTCTCAGTCCCCAAAGTGGTCCAAGGGAAGGTAATGGTATTTACAGTGAGAGTCATGGAGTGATCTAAAGAGTAGGAAGTGGGGAAAGTAGAGGGATAGAGTAAAGAAATAGATCCTGGGAAATCTGGTATTCTGTACAGACAGATTCCTTTGTACAAAGTTAAAATTGAACCAAGTCATGAAATGTAATAGCCATAGGTGTAATTAGAAGAAAAATGGGGAAGAATTTGGAATAAAAAAGATAAAGTCATATTAATCTCATAGTAAAATATCTAGAAATCCAACTGTTTCTGAAAGGAAAGGTGGAAAACTAGTAGCATGCCAGTTATTGACCTTAATCCTCATGATTATGCCAAGGCTCTGTTTCCTTTGTGAGTCTGTAGTGCCACACATAACAGCTACTCAGTTAATCAGGGATGAATGCTTGCCTTTCAAAATAAGCACATTTAACAAAGTAATAGCTTTGCTTTGGTGGACATGGTAAAGTAAAATCTAACCTTACAGAGCAGTGCAACTTAAGCTTTAATATACATATAGTTCCTAGGAAAAATTGCAATTTCAAATAAGAAAATTGAAACTGCATTTCTTCTTCTTTCCTTTCTTCCTCTTTCCTTTCCTCTTTCTTTCTTTCTTGACTCTGCATTTCTAAAGAGATCTCAGGGGCTTTAGAATTGCAGAATGTGAGAATATAGACTGTTGGTGCAAGGGTCTTTAGGAACTTCCCCTGGAGGCAAATAAGCTGGAAAGTGTGTTGGTGCATTTTGTTGCACAGCTATGATGAAAGGTGGGGGATAAACTTCTGTCACTGTGGAGTGAAGACTATGCCCACTGGACAAAAGTGATGAAAAAACTGTTACATGCTCAAAATGAGGGCCTACATAGTTTTTTCATCACAGGCCCTCATTTTGAGCATGTAACCCCACTGATGTTTCTAGGTCTAACCAGAGTACCATAGCAACCCAGGATGTCTCCCACTGAGGCTCTTCTTTTTGTTAATTCCATAGCCCTCTCTCTCTCTCTCCCACTCTGTCACCTCAGCAACTCATTTCTTGCTTCCTATATAGTAAAGGTACCACAAGAGAATAGTTTAGTTTCTATGGTTAGATTATCTAGTCTCATGCAAATCCTATCTTCACCAGTTAATAGCTGTGTGATTCTGGGTAAGTTATTTAATCTCTTCAAATCTCATCTCTGATTCACTTCTCTGGAAAAATGAACAGAGTAAGACTCCATATTCCCTAGAGTTATAGGGCAGATTATATATATTATATATCAGCTGTTTAACATACCACCTAGTAGCAGTGTTTAATTTAGTAAATGTTCATGCTTGTGGGTATTTTGCTACTGTGGACTTTCATTAAGCAAAAAGTAATTTATCCAGAACCCCCATACAAAATAGAAAAAAAGCGTTGGGGTGGTGGCACACCTCGTTGACCACACATGTTACAGTGAACAAGGAACCAGATTTGAGCCCCTGGCTCCCACCTGCAGGGTAAAGCTTTGCAAGTAGTAAAGCAGTGTTGCAGGTGTCTCTCTGTCTCTCTCCCTATATCCCCTACCCCCTCAATTTCTGACTATCTCTATCCAATAAATAAATAAAGATAATTAAAAAATAAATAAAATAGAAAAAACCAATTTTTATCACTTGTCATCTCTCATCTTCCTCATTACATTCTTAATTCCCCAGTAGTACATGTACCAGAGTGATGTCTGGTTCTTTTTCTTTCTCCTCCTATCTTTCTCATAAATAAATACATAAATAAGTGAATAAAGTCTTTTTTTAAAAAAAAAAGTGGCAGCCTGGTGGTGCATGGTAAGATACTGGAGGCCATTTTTACTAACACAAGTTCTCATTTAAATATCAATACTATAACATGGTCTTTTCTTGTCTAAACAGTATTTATGTGGCCAAGGTTAAGAGTAAAAGTCTTTTTTTTTTCACTGATATATAAAAAAAAGATTCTATCATTTTTTATCATTTTATTTTTTATCATTCCAAGATATATATGCACTTTCAGAGCACTGCATTCCATTCCCTACCCCACCCCAATCTGCACCTGAACCCCCTCTTTCTTTTCCAAAGAAGCCCTGGAATAACAGAACTTTGCAGGTATGTCCTATCACATAAAACGGCAGCCTGTTGGAATGTATAAAAAGGTCCTACATCCTGGGAGTCGGGCTATAGCACAGCGGGTTAAGCGCAGGTGGCGCAAAGCACAAGGACCGGCATAAGGATCCCGGTTCGAACCCCGGCTCCCCACCTGCAGGGGAGTCGCTTCACAGGCGGTGAAGCAGGTCTGCAGGTGTCTATCTTTCTCTCCTCCTCTCTGTCTTCCCCTCCTCTCTCCATTTCTCTCTGTCCTATCCAACAACAACAATAATAACTACAACAATAAAAGAACAAGGGCAACAAAAGGGAATAAATAAATAAAATAAAATATTAAAAAAAAGGTCCTACATCCTAGACCTTCAGTGTGAAATGGAGAAATTCAGGAACAATGACCAACTCTGTGGAGTCCACTTACAGAGATCATCCTGCCTATCATACCTTCCTAAAGCCCACAAAGCCTTCTGCATCAGTGTGTGTGTGTGTGTGTGTGTGTGTGTGTGTGTGTGTGTGTGTGTGTAGGGGGAGGGTAGTGCTATTGCATTCACCTGCCTCATTTGGACCTTTTAACTTCTCCTTTATAAGAATATCACTGTCTTAAGTCAGAGAACTGATTCAAGACAGTAATATTTTCATGCAAAAATATTTTCGGGTCTGAGTCACCAAAGATCTCAGGTTTAATTTCCCAGCACCACCACAACCAGAGATGAGCAGTGTTCTGGGAGAAAAAAATTAAAAAAGGAAAGCAATAATATTCACAAAGAAAACCAGAGGAAAATATGAAGAAAAATATAGATTAAATCTATGTCTGTGGTCTGGGAGGTAGTGCAAGGGAAAAAGCACAGAACTATCAAGCATGAGGTCCTGGGTTCAATCCCCAGTAGCACATGTACCAGAGTGATGTCTGGTTCTTTTTCTTTCTCCTCCTATCTTTCTCATAAATAAATAAATAAATAAACAAAGTTTTTTTTTTTTTTTAAGTGGTAGCCTGGTGGTACATGGTAAGATACTGGAGGCCATTTTCACTAACATGAGTTCTCATTTAAACACCAATACTACAAGATGGTCTTTTCTTGTCTAAATAGTATTTTCGTGGCCAAGGTTAAGAGCAAAAGTTTTTTTTTTTTTATTGATGTGTAAAAAAAAGATTCTATCATTTAAGAATGTATCTTACAAGTTGAATAAAAGTGAAATGCACATATTATTAAAAGCAAGATTATTTTTCAGCTATAGTCCCTCTCATCCTTTAGACAGCAAAAATAATGGTAATAATGAAAACAAATATTTCATGAACACTTACTATAATATATACTTAAAATAGTGATCTGCATTTCTCTTCCACCAATTAACCCTCACAAAAACCCTAGAAGATAATGTTAAATTTGTCATGGTAAAAAGAAGTGTCAGTTTCTTCATATTTAAGAAACCCTTCATTTGCTAGGGATTTCAGACTGTCAAAGAAGTTATACAAATAACCCATATTTACTAACTTATGATTATGAGCCACACACAGTGAAAACACCTAACTACATGCTTTTCTGAATTATCTCCTATCATCACTGCAATAGCCTTAAGAACAGAGAAGAAAAACAGCTGCTCCTCAGATAAGGAAACCAAGAGACCAAGAACCTTTTGAATTGAAATCTGGATCTGACTCAAGGCTAAATTGCTAGTCACTTCAGGTCTCTCTCCATTTAATCCTTATAGATGATATAATGTCAATCAAAGTTGATTTTCTTAGTCTCTAGAAAGATCTTCCAAAGTGGTAACTGTCCTTACTGATTGCACAGCCAGTTGTGCACAGCCAGTACAAAGCCTTTCCCATTATGAGGCTTCATATACATTTTCTGAATCATATTCTTTCTATGAAAGTAAAAGAAGGGAGAGACAAGCAGAAGCATACACTCCCAGAGTGGCGTGTGAGTACCCCTTAGTCAAAGAAAGTTTAAAAAGGCTAAATCTGAAAACTTTCTGTTAACTGGATAAGGAAAAAAATAAATGCCACATGTTTATGTACCCAGAGAAAATATTCAATAGTGGGAAGATGACAGTTCTAATTTTTTGGTAGCTTTAAATAGAACAAGAAACAAAGAACATGTAAGACAGTTCTCCATAAGATGCCTCCAAAAGTTAAAAGAGAAAAACTTCATATAAGAAGAAGGAGGAGGAGGAGAGAAAAAGGAGGAGGAGGAGGAGGAGGAGGAGGAGGAGGAGGAAGGGAAGGAAAACTTCTTGTAAGAAACGGGAGTTAAATCACCAAAATATAGAAGGGAATCTTGTGCTATCTAGAGCCTGGCCAAATAAGAAGAGTCACTTCTGATGTGACAGAGACGCACACTAAAAAAGCACAAAGTATACATTTCCCAACCTTACAAATGGTTTTCTATTGTCTCTCTTATGTCAGAAATCTACAGCCCTGCAATCTGGAGCAAGGAGGAAATAGGTCTCTCTGGAGACCTTGTGCACTCTATGAAATTGGGAAGCTCACACTGAGCAGGCGCAGTCAGGCTACTCAAGTAGACAATAAGAGTGCGAAAGAGGTTTTATTTTCTCTCACCATTTATGTATCTAAGAGAGGAAAGTCTCCCCTCTGGGAGGAAGACAAAAATACATTAAAAAAAAAAAACTTGTCTTGTGAAACACCAGCCTGGAGCAGACGCTAGTGATGGCAACCCTCCCTATCCCCCCTACCACACACACACATCCACCCCTAAAGAGGGAGCAGAGTCAGTCTGTGAGGTTTTCAGTGATGATGTCACCTATGTGCTAATCTGAAATCCACCTGGGGCAAGAAGGAAATAGTAGAATACATGAATTATTATCATCCTCAAGAGGCAGGCAATTTTACTCCTACAGAAGAGGGTTTGATTTTACAGCACCCTGCACCCCACCCCCCTTCCCTAACTGCTCTCGCCTTTTCCTGAGATGACTGACTCTACATAAACTCTGCTTGGAACCTTGGCCCCCTTAGGTTTCTGAGACAATCATCCCAACAAGACAGGAAGCATCAGATTTGCCTCAGTTTCCTGATGTTCCCCTTGAGCAAAACTGCCAGAGCAGCTGCTGACCTTTAGCTCAAATCACGTTACCTTCCTCCACCTCCTCATAGAGATACAAGCACAGGTGTGGGTACATCTCTTGGTTCCCTACTTTAGGCTCTTAGTCCTCTTGCAGGGCTAGTCTTGATCTAAACAAATGCTGGCTGAGCATATCTATTACCCTTCCTTTCTCCAACCACTGCCAACCTTCTTTCCTGGGGCTGAATATTGTTCTATGAACTGCCAGCTGGAGGGGATCCTCTTCCTTGAAAACAGACCTCAGAACACCAATCCTTGGTCCTGCCTGACTTCTAAGTTGGCCAGTAGCCTAGATTTCCTTGTTGCTGGCCCCACCTCTGCGGCTGGGCAAACTGAAATGCCAAGTCTAAACTTGCTACACCCTTTGGATGCTATGTCTTGGACCACCCAGCTGACTGTACAAAGGCCAGTATCTATATCTTATTGCTCCAAGCCTTCATTCCCCTTAATAATGGGGACCCTTCAGTCCAGCCTGCCCTGACTTCCTCTTACTGTCCAGTGGCTCCGTGTCATTAAGATTCGACATGGCAACTAAGCCTCTCAAGCATCACTATCTTCTCATGTGGCATGCCACTGGGAAACAACTCTAAATCAGATTCATTCAAACCCAGGTGGTCTGTGAGAACACGATTTCCAAATCTGATACCAAAGGGATGTTTGATGTATAGTCATTCTCTCTGTATCTCATTCCCATTCAATGATCCTCCTTCCAAAAATACATCAGAAATAACTATCCACCAGTCAGGTATCTCCCCACTAAAGGATGAACAATTTCCCTTTAATATAATAATCAGAGGAAAGAGTAAGTATCTCCACAGTTAAGTCTGATCAAAGAGACTGGGAAGATGAGTGGTGAGTGGCTGCAGGTTCAAAACTGGATTTTTGTCTTTTCTCATGAATGTGATCAGGTATAAAAACATACAGCTTTAAAATACAAGAACACAGCAGTCTAAAAACTTTCAAGACACAAAATGTGATTACAATGGACCCTGTTGTACAAAAGACTAAAAATCAGAATTATCAAAGTTGACCTATTTGCCTCTATTCTATACTTAACTTGTTTCCCTTTTTTTTCAAGGTAAGTTGGATGTTCTGGAGTTATGCCTAAGCTATTTAAGTATGGTATGCTCATTCCAGGACCTACTAAACTTGGCAGTGAATCGGGGAAATTCCCAGATGGTCAAACAGTGATTTCACAACATCAGCTCACTATGTCTCATCTTTCCAGGTTTTCCCAGTTCCCTAAACATATGGACTCATGAATGACCTAGAGGTCAGAACACTGGACTTAAGTCTCAGACTAAGCACTATGATCTGAGTAGCTTTTGTGAAATGATGTAATTCTGCTGAGCCTTCTCGCTTCCATCCTTAAGAGACTGGTGATAATAAAGAACTAGGAAATTCAAAGATGTGCTATAAGAAACACATGTGGTTATAGATATAAAAGCTTTTAGGGAAATGTGAAATGCTGTAAAAATGCCTCTTCTTTAAGGACAACTGCCAGTATTCTCCAAGACAAAGATAGGTACAGTTACTATGTGTGAGCACTGTAATTAGTCTTATACCCTCATGGCCTCTCTGAAGTAGTTATTCTCACTAAACTGTAAACTCCCTGAGCCCAGTAAATGGGTCTTGTTTACCACTGCATTTCCTTGCGGGGGGGGGGGGGGTCTACCACTAGTTGACAAGCATTATTTACTGAATGGATGACCGATAAAAAATCATCATAAATATACACAGGTTTATTTAGATTTAATGCTGAAGAATGCACCTTAGTCTTAAAACTTTTGTTTCTCTGCAGAAAAAATAAATGTCAAAATGCCTTTTCTGAGTACCTCTCTAAAAATAAATAGAATGTAAAATAAATTTATTGTTATAAAATTTGACAAAGAATCTGGTTGTACATTCTAGGAGTCTGCTAATCCCTTACTTATATGTTACATATTGTAACATATAAGTTGAACAACTTATTGTAACAACCAGTTGAACTAACAACCAGTATAAGAGGAGTATAAGAATAGATTTTCTATCATGTCATTTTTTTTTTTTGCCAAATATGCATCACTCTCTCATTACAAGCAAACCATGGAAATGTGATCCTCATTAATCTGGTTAAACCAATATTTCCTTTTCCCCCCTGTGACCAGGGTTTCACTGGGGCTTCATGTTTGCACAATTCTAGCATTCTCATCTGACTTTTTTTTTTTTTTCAGATAGAGTGAAAGAGAGAATGTGAGAGTGGTCTGGAAGGTGGCGCAGTGGATAAAGCATTGGATTCTCAACCATGAGGTCCCAATTTCGGTCCCTGGCAGCACAGGTACCAGAGTGATGTCTGGTTCTTTCTCTCCTCCTATCTCTCTCATGAATAAAATAAATAAATAAATTCTTTAAAAAAGAGAAAGAGAGAGAGAATGTGAGAAGAGAGAAAGAGAGAGAGAGAAAGAAGACAGACAACACAGACTACATTAATGCTATGGAAACTTTCCCTTTGTAGATAGTGGCCAGGGGCTTGAACCTGGGTCCTCATGCATAGTAAAGTGTGCACTGGGCCCTAAACCTGTAATTATATAATTCATTACAATGCCACCTGGATTTGCTAAAGATAATAATACTTGTACAGGAAACATAGTTAAGTCATTATATTTAGCTTACAGCCTGTTCCTATAACCACCAAATGAACTACAGATAGATGATTCATTCATATTCTTTTCCTCCCACTCTTTCTCTCTCTCTAGCATTTGAACTTGCTCATGGTCTTTCCATCTACTTAAACAAGATTGATTAAATGAAATATGGGTCACTCAGAGTAGAAGCAGTTAAGATGATTGTTTCACATTTAATGAGAAACATCAGTATTTTTAGCTGGCTCTGTTTATTAGAAAGTACATTAGAGAGGGCATGACAATGGGTTGTGTGGTTTACTGTTAGGGGAGTGCAGCAAAAGGTGGAATCAAATAGTCAGGAATATTTTGTTCCCGTTTATTTGCAATGCATAGAAATGAACATCATAACAAGTGGATATTCTATTTAACCACTCCACAGAGGATATGAGAAAAGTAATTATAACTTCTTGGTTTATTTTATTATTATTGATAGGATGGTGGAAGAAAACCAAGATCATTTTCTAAAGATACAGCAGAAAAGGAGAAATCCTTTATATGGAAATAACTACTACAGTAATAATGATATTAAAGAGATTTAAATCACTCAATCCTAGGGCCCAGGTGGTGGCATACCCAATAGAATATACATGTTACCATGTATCAGGACTGGGGTTCAGTTCCTGTTCCCCGTCAGCTTCACTAGCAGTGAATTAGTGCTATAGATATCTTCCCTTCTTTTCTGTCTCTTCTCTTTCTCCCCATCTATCACTCTCTGTCTCTCATTCTCTATCAGAAAAAAAAAAAATTAAAAAGACTACCAGGAACAGTTGAATCATGCAGCCACTAAATCTAACAATAACCCTGATAGCAAAGAAAAAAAAAGGAGACGGGCGGTAGCAGGTTAAGCGGTTTAAGCGCACGTGGCGTGAAGCACTAGGACCAGTGTCAGGATCCCGGTTCAAGGCCCCGCTCCCCACCTGCAGGGGAGTCGCTTCACAGGCAGTGAAGCAGGTCTGCAGGCGTCTATCTTTCTCTCCCCCTCTCTGTCTTCCCCTCCTCTCTCCATTTCTCTCTGTCTTATCCAACAACTACATCAATAACAACAACTACAACAATAAAACAACTAGGGAAACAGAAGGAAATAAATATTTTTTAAATCTTTTTAAAAATAAAGAAACTCTCAATCTTTAGAGTGACTCAGACTATAATACAACTATAAAGGCTTAAACAGTATACTTATAAAGGCAACAATGGGGGGACTGGGTGGTAGTATTAATTACACATACCACCATATTCAAAGACTTGGGTTTGAACCCCCCTCTCCCCTCCCCAGTACTGAAACAGATCTGTAGGCATCTGTCTTGCTCTGTCTCTCTCTATATATATCCCCTCCCCCTCTCAATTCTCTCTATCCTGTCAGTAAAAAAGAAAGAGAAAGAAAAAAAAAGATATCTGTGGAATCAATGGGTATAAATAAATAAAAAGGAATAAACACAACACCCCCAGATTAAGCTAGAAGATGAATTACAATTGACTAAATATGATTATGTATTCTTGTCCAAATCTTAACGACTGTGTCTGAAGAAATATCAAGGGAGATAAAGAGAAACTTGGACTCTAGATTCAGTTCCAATAAATGCCTTTAACATCTGACTTGGGGAAAGAAAGTATCACTATTTCTGAAATTTCAGTTTCTCTGAGCTGTTAAAGTATGGAGGTAATTTCTCAGGGTAAGTAGTCTTCTAAAATGTAGATTTTTAATACCCAGGATATTATGCATATGTTTGTGTTATATGGGCCTTCTTCCCAAGCAAAATGGTTTCAAAGTCCACCCCAAAGTTTAAAGTTCCCCTTGGAGGAACAGGGAAGATAGCATAATGGTTATTAAAACAAAAGCCATGCCTAAGGCTCTAAAATTATCATGTTTAAAGCCCCACATAAGCTAGAGCTGAGTAGTGTTCTGGTCAAGACAGTCTCTCTCTCTCTCTCTCTCTCTCTCTCTCTCTCTCTCTTTCTCTCCTTCCCTCTCTTTCTTTCTATCTATCTTTCTTTCTCATTAAAATAAACCAACCAAATAAAATATATTTAAAGGCCTCCATGATAAAACACCATCCTCTAATTCCTCAATATGAAGCTACAGTACGCCCACATGGGAATGAGTGGTACAAAAGTAATTGTGCAGTAACAAGTCTCCAAATATGTTCAACAATATCATCAAGAAAAATGCAACTTTGTCTAGAGCAATGAGACAAAGTTCTAGTTTTCTCCGAAGAAAAAAATAAATTCCAATTGACTCTTTCCAGTGTACAATAGTTATTATATAATCTTGCTTTAAACTAGCACCAATGTGGAATGCCTTACCATCAGATCTGCACTATTAATTTATTCTAGGTTTACCTTGATTTTAAGGACACCCAGGAATAAGGTGGTAGAGTCTAGGAATGTTCAACTTGAACCAGCTAGAGATATATTTTCAGGAATAAGCATATTCTCCTGATATCCTTTTCCTGCTACACCCAGCCAGATGACAGCACTATGAAATTTCCTTAGTTTAGTGCCCAGGGGCACTTTCTCAAAAGCAGAGTAGAGAAGGCAACCAAGTGTAAGAGTTATCGACCTCATTTGTGTAGTGTCAAACATAGCAAATGAAGATTAACAATTCAGAGAGATGGTGGGGGGGGAGGGGGTTCAAACCTCAGCATTCCACCCAGAGTCCTATTTTAGCAAATTGCCAAGGAAGTCTGCATACATTCTGTACTCATGGGTCAAAACAACCTAAACGCATATTCCATTTCATAACTCTCTTACAAAATTATATCTAAAGGGAAGTCACTTCACACAGAAAGAAAGAGTTATGGTGGACCAGGTGATGTTTCACTCTCTAGAGTACACGTTACTATATGGTAAGGACCTGGATTGTCACCTTTGAGGGAGGAGTTATACAAGCAGTGAAGCAATTTTGCAGGTCTCTCTTTTTCTTCTCTCTCTCTCTCTCTCTTTTCATTGCTCTCTCCAGCTCTCCTTTGATCTCTCTGTCTCTCTTCTTTGCTCTCTTTTTCTTTCTCCTTTTCTCTCTCTCTTTCATTCTCCTTCCTCGGTTTCTCTCTGTCTCTTAACCTCTCTCAGGAAAGAAGAAAAAGGGAAAAGAATGGTGTAGATGTGCAGGCACCGAGACCCATCATAACCCTGGTGGCAAGAAGAAAAAAGAAGAAGAAAAAAAAGCAGGAGGATGTTATGACTGTCTGGGAAGCTGGCTACCTCACTGCTCATGTAGGCCTGTGTGGGTACTGAAACTATATGCACAAGAATGCATGCTCCAGCCTCCCTCTACTGACCTTTCTATATTATTTATACACCAGTGAGTGAGTAAGGAAATGCTCACTCTTTTCATGTTTAATGAGCTAGTTTCTTTTTAGATTATGTATGTTATATTCTACCATAAGTGATGAGAATAGATGCACTATCAAATATCTATAATGAAATATGTCTTTTACAATGCTGTTCACTTCTGGGCATGAATAGTATGTAAGAGTCATTTGGGAGGTACCAATAGTATGTTTTGCAGTTTCCTGAATGTTCTGTAATGAAAAGAGGAGAAAGGCCCAAGTCAATGTCTTCCATCATGAAATAAAGGAATATACCAAGTCTTACATGTCACATGAGTGTGGAGTCAGAATTGTAAAAGGCTGTCAAGTAAGTTTTGAAAGCCAGAATTTAGAAACCACCAACCATGAATTCTTATAACATTTCTTAGCCTAACTTGATAGATTGATTCTGAAAACATTCACTAATTTTTTAAATGTAAAACAGACCCACTTGTGTTACGGCCTGCACAAACAGAGGACTAGAAGAGTGGAAACAGCATAAACAATGTTGTTTATATCCAAGGCCTGAGAAAACTGCTGCATTTTCCTCCAAAATTGCAGGAAGTATCAAAGTAAGCCCATCCATTAAGGTGGAATAAGAACCACATTTTTCATAAGGATGGATACAATTTTTCAGATATACTGACATTAAAGGATCTCAAAGCAGAAGGACAATTAATAAAGAATGGGTTCCCCTTTAACCTACAACTGAAAGGGCAGAAAATCCCAGCTACAAACAACGCTGAAGAAGGAAAGCTAAATAAAACCAAACACAGTAAAATGGCAGATGTGAGAAACATTGAATATTTTTGTTGTTCTGTTTTGCCCCACGTAAAAGCATAAAGGCGACTAGAGTCAAGTATCTAAGAGAAACAATTACTAAATTAAGAGTAACCAGTCATAGAAATATAAGCCCTGGTCAAAATGTGACCCCCTAAAGCTTTAGATTCATTTTGGCCTAGACCTAATTCACTCTTTTTGTCACCAACTGGCTATTTAATACATTTCTCCATTTTTTGCTGTTGTTATAACAAAACTATATTTAAAATCAAGCAACAGGAAGCTTTTACTTGGGAAGTTGAGGTTTAAGCACTCCGTGGCAAACAATGAGCCAGAGAGATAAAGATGCAACACAAATGGCAAGAAACAGACCCTTGCTAGTTTCCTGCCAAAGTTGACTTGTGAGCATGTGTGAGGCCACGATATGGACTAACAGTGCTATTTTGCTTTTATTTACTCCAATTTATTTGTTCCTGTGAGAACCCCTATAAAAACAAAGTGTGTGGACTAACAATGGAAGCCTTGCCATCTCCTCTTGGCCAGGGCTTTTATTTTCCACATTATCAAATGTTTTCATCAGTGGAGCTCAGCCCATTCATTCAACTTTGTGAATCACAACCCAGATCATATTGCATTGAGGGCAAAAAAGCAAAAACAAAAAAAACAACAACAAAAAACCTATGCATTGCCTACATCTCTGAAAGAAAGAAAAATTTCCCTATCACTCTTTTTAACACTTACAAACTAATTTATATGCCTTTGTAACTCCAAGATGGTTACTATAGCTCAAAGTAGTCAAGTTAACTAGAACTTTTTAAAAAGTAAGATGGCAAATACATAATACAATTTTATCTAGATTATCTTAGCTTCTTCTCCAAACAGGTATCCATGTCAAAGGAGAACTCTCTAGTTGGGGTTTTGTTTGACCTAGGTCACGCAAAGGTCAAGCTAGTCACCAGTTGTTAACACAAAGCTTCCCTGCCAACCCACCCTCCGAATCCGGCTACACAGTTTCCATCTGCAAATGCGCTAGGCACATTGGATTTTTCTAGTTTTGCAGGAACTAACAATCCCTTCACTGTGAAGTGGTCTCAGTGACAAATAAATAGGTCAAACACTCTTGGGTGAAACTGTAGGCGCTGAATTTGCCAAATATGGAAATGTAATGGATTTTGACTTTTTCATTTTTAAAAAGGCTTTTTAAAGTGTTACTTTAAAACCAGTTGAACAGATTGCTTTATTCTTTTATTGAACTTCAAGGGATGCTGTCTCTTAAGTAGTTTTATGCAATCCAAACTAAATTTTTGCCTCTCTGAAAGAGATCAATATTTATTCAGATTGATTTTTAAGATTTACATGTGAAAAATAGATAAAATTGGATCAAATATAAACCAAAACTAATTCTGTCAACTCCCATGAAAGTCAATAAAGCCAAAATAAATTTAGCAGATTTCATCTACCTGCTTTTGAGAATTGTTTTACTTCATTATTTCTTATAAACTTACTGAGCAGAAATTTGCTTAACTCTTACCCAAGCTTCTCTTACTGAAACAATAAGGCTCTATGGAATATTTTGCACTTGAATATTATCACCAGGATAGCATATGGCAAACTAGCAATAGGCAGTTTATCTTCATCCTCTTTGTAAGCTAAAATTAGCACAATGCTTCTACAGCATTCTACACTTGACTCGGTCCAGAGTGGTATTCTCCACAATGCTATGCTAGTTTCACATCTTGCCAGCTTCCAATATTTAATCAAATTGGTTGAAAGTTTATATTAATAATCAAAGATATATTTTAATGCAGTAAAACCCCAAAATAACACCAACAATGAAATGTAAACCAGCCAAATTAGGAATCAACCTGAAAAATCTTCCTTCATCTGCTTCCTGAATCTTATAGTGTTTCAACTACAAAGTAATTCAAATGTTTACAGACGCAAATTGTACCGAGTGGGATGGATATATATATATATAGAGAGAGAGAGAGACTGAAAGCAAGATGCAATTACCTTCTTGAACAACTAGAGCTTATTTTTCTACTTGTTTACCATATTCATTTTTTCTCATTAATATGGCCTTGATGCTAAAAATGTATTGTTGCTAAGAATTAGGTATGCACTTTCAGAGGATTAAATGAGGTGATTTGCCAATGGAAAGAGCTTACTCTTCAAACAGGAAAACAGCTACTTGCTAGCTATTTGAAAGGATTACAACATAAACAATGATTCTTAAAACAATGGAAAAGGTTCAAATAATGCATCCCTTTTAACTGGCCTCTAGCAGTGTAATCCTCTCATCAAATAGTTAAAAAAAATAATAAAGGAGAAGGAGAGAGAGAAAGAGGAAGGGAGGAAGGAAGAAAGAAGAAAGAGTGAGAGAGAAACAAAGGCAAGTTTTAGGAAGAATTAACTTTAGGGAACCCAAGATTGGTGGATAAGTAATAGAGGAATATTTGCATTAGAAATAGGAGCACCCTATCTCCCATACCTCCTCACTTTTAAAACCATTTATTAAGCATAACACCTGTTATGCTAACAAATTTTTGCTGAGAATTTTACTAAATAATATCAGACAGAAATTTATCTTACTCCCACATGTAAAATCAGATGTACCCAACTTCTAACCAACAGACTCAATCCAAGATGAAAGGCAAACGACAATATCAACTGATTTGTATCAGTAGATTAAAAAAATTCTCCACTATTTTTGAAAGGAGAAAAAGACAATTTCTCAAAAACTTAGGGAATATTTAACTTTGTCATATTATTATCAAAAGCATACATTTTAGCAAATGAAAAAAATCCAACCTCATATATGATCTAACTGAAAGAACATTTTATTTGACATATTATTCCCCCCATTTCCCAGTCATGCTTGACCCACACCTCCCGCCTAACATAAAAAAGCATAATACAGGGAGTCGGGCTGTAGCACAGCGGGTTAAGTGCAGGTGGCGCAAAGCACAAGGACCGGCATAAGGATCCGGGTTCGAACCCCGGCTCCCCACCTGCAGGGGAGTCGCTTCACAGGCGGTGAAGCAGGTCTGCAGGTATCTATCTTTCTCTCCTCCTCTCTGTCTTCCCCTCCTCTCTCCATTTCTCTCTGTCCTATCCAACAACGACAACAACAATAACTACAACAATAAAACAACAAGGGCAACAAAAGGGAATAAATAAAATAAATATTAAAAAAAGAAAGAAAATTAAATAAAAAAGCATAATACAAATATTAAAATAAGTAAATAACTTTAAAATATTTGCAATAACCAAATGAAGTGATCTTAAATCCAAATATAATAGAAAGGCCTGTGCTCATTTGAACCTTTTCTGATGCATCTGCACATAAAAGAATTAATCTCATTATAGTGTTCGAAGATATTCTGAAAACTTAGATATCAAGGTCAGTCTATACATTTGATTGCTCTTACTAATGCTAAGCTTTAGATTCAATTTCTCCTCACTGGCCATGAAACTTTACGGAATTTACTGACCTACTGAAAATTGCAAATGTGTATGTAAAATGTTCTACCTAGGTGTGCATGCAACATTTCAGTTTTGCTCTTAAAACTTCAGTATTTCAGAACTAAAGGGACAAAGTTTCAATTATCTAACTCAACTTCTTCATTTACCAAAATTAATTAATTAGCTAATTAATTAATTAAATCCCTGTAAAATTATAAGAGCTGACCGAACAGAGCTCAGGACTTACAAGTTGTTTCCAAGGATGACATCTCAGCATTTGCTCTTTAAGGACACTGCACCTCCTAATCTGCCAGACAGCTTTTACAGAAAAGACACCTGAACATTCCCAACACAAAGTACACATAAACAAGTATTTGAAACAGAAACTGACCACTGTGAGCTGATCCTCACTGTGAGTCAAGCACAAATGAATTCTGCTCATATCGTAGCATTAGGGCCTAAAATAAGTGATTCAGTACTCTGAGGAAGAAATCTAGGTATCCTTGATTTACTATATACTCAGTAATGTGTAGACTCTCAATTTTTAAACTGAAGAATATATAATAATATATACACACATATGTGTATGCATCCATGTATATAGACAAAACAAATATGACAAAATGTTAACAAATGTTAAGATGGAATGCCATGACTATTAACTATACTACTCATTCCATTTTCCTGTATGTGTGAAAATATTCATAATAAAAGTGGGAAATGTTAACAAATTATGTGGGAAAATATATCAATGTAATGTTCCATATGTTTAACCCTGTATTTTTCATTTGTATGGCTTTGGAGTGAAGGTCCCTGAATGTAGTCAATGCATTTTGCAACAACAGAATAGAGTTATCGTCATATTATATGAGAGAGAATGCCCTCACTTTAAAAGAAACTTGATCATGTTTGATTGTTAGAAAACTAACTCTACTCTTTGAAAATGGGTAAGATTACAACTAATGCCAAAACTTTGAGTATATTACTGTGACATTAAAGTGTACAGAAAGAAAATTAAAATAGTCAACATAGAAAAGAGACTTCCTCTGCTCTCATATTAATAGGCTACAACACAAAGCATATAAGAAGACAAGAGACTTGAGAAAGGCCTACAAGAATGCTCACCTGGGAGGATATTTGCTTTGTTGTGCCCTGGCTTGAGTCAGGTCCCATTTCACAAGGGGGGGGGGGGGGTGCTTGGTGCTGTAGTGTCTCCCCCTACCCCCCACCCCCCAACCCCCATGCCATCTTTCTCTCTGTTTAAATCTCTCTTTCTATCTGAAAAATTCAGTACAGAGTAGTGAAGCCTCAGTCATGGCAGAAGGAGGAGACATGGAATAGAGAAGGAGTAAATGATCAATTCACCCAGTGAAATTGCTTTTCAGGTTTAAAAAAAAAAAACTGTAGAAAAGCTGATTTGACATAAACAAGACGTGTGTAACTAATTTTTCCTTTTCAAAACCTCCAGAATTAACCTCTTACTAATTAATTGCTTAAGATATTTGGAATGGGCTGGTAAAATCTCATAATTATTATGCAAAAAGACCTTCATGCCTGAGGCAGCAAAGATCCCAGGCTCAATCCCCAGCACCAACATAAGGCAAAGCTGAGCCAGTGGGGCTGGTGTGTGTGGTGGTGGTGGGGGGGATATAAAGGAAGTTTGCAACCTTATTCTACCTTAACTTTACTTCAATCTGCAAATCTAGTGCTCACCATATGCATATTACATGGTAAAAAAAATTATCCCCAGCACTAAGGACATAACTTTATCATAAAATTTACTAATAACATAGCATCCAGAAATCCAAATATCTGATACTCCCCATTAACTTCACAAAGACCAAAAACCAGTGAGATAAAATGAAGGCAGAAATGAAAGAAAAAAAACTTGTTAGTAGAAAAATATATTTCCTCATCCTAACTAGGATCATGGGAGGTCCTTCTGCCTGTCTCTGAGGACACTAACGCCTACCCCAACTTGACCATCAACAAGAAGTATGCCATTCAACTTGTCACCTTGATTGAGGTTGCACCATCATTTTCTCACAGACACCTTACTACATAGGGCTGACAGATCACTAGCCACAGTTCAAGAAAAAAAAAAAAATCCAGTGAGGGGGCCAGGCAGTGCTGCACCCAGTTAAGCACACATAGTATGAAGAGCAAGAATTTGCACCAGGAGTAGGGTTTGAACCTCCTGCTCCCCATTTCCAGGGGGACACTCTATAAGCGCTAAAGCAGGTCTGCAGGTCTCTATGTCTCTCTCCCTCTATATCTCCCTCTCCCCTCTCAATTTCTCTCCATCCTGTTCAATAAAATGGAGCAAATGACCACCAGGAACAGTGAATTTGTAGTGCTGGCACACAGCCCCAGTAATAAACCTGAAAGTAAAAATAATAATAATCCAGTACCAATAGTTTTTTGGTGAGAAATGTATCATATGCATATCTGAGTTTCTTCTTAATTATTTACTTTCTCATCCTTTCCTCCTCAAGTGAAAGTGACAGATTCATGAATAGGAAACTTTGAGAGTGAGGGACAGAGATGAGAATCTTGTGAGTGGAGATCTCAGGGGACCACCAAGTTTAGAATGCCCTCTGTCCTGACACATAAGGACAGACAGACACTCTTCCCTGCAAAGTTACGCATTTGGGAATAGTACTAGAGTCTCAATTCCTTGTTATATCATTACTCACATTCAGAAATGAACACCAGGTCTAAATAAAAATTATATTTTCAACACGAAAATAAATTAAACCAGATGATGATGATAGCAGTTCACACAACTAATTTGTTATAATAACTAACTGTTCTAAGTTCAGATGTCAATTTATATAATCTTCTCAACAACCCTATAAATAGGTATCAGTATTATCTTATTTAGAAGGTGAGTTTAGGTTATTCTACTGCCCCCCAAAATGAGAACTTTCATGGAGAGAGATCAATGGAAGATCACTTTGGTTATAGTCATATATATAAATACCCTTATGCTTGAAAATTACCGAAAAGTATTAACTGAGTAGGATATGCCTAGTGGAGAATTCAAACAGAATAGTATCAGGAGATACCTTCACCCCAGAATTTCTTGATTCAGAAATGAAGGGAGAAATAGGCACTGGACTGTACATTCCTACAATGAGTGTTATTGGTCTTAGACATGTTTGCTGTCTCAGGATTTATCACAGTGTCTGGTATACAAAATTATTCTGTGCATGAATGAATGAAATATAAAGCCAAAGAATGCTTCGTCACTTCCTTCTAAAAAGCTCCTAACCTAAAAAGGTTAGTCTTCATTTTCTATTCCCAATGAAAGAAAGAATTGGCAGCTGCAGTTCAGAAATAAATGGACCAAGAAGATATCAGTTACTAGGTTACTTCTTAAGGTGGTATAGGAAAAAAAATAATAAAAGTGTTAGAGTTGTAAAACCTGACGGATTCAGGTCTTGGTAGTTTCCCACTTCTACCGTGTCCGACCTCAGGCAATTCTCACCTATAAAGTGAAAATGTGTATAGCTGCCCTGTTATAAGATTAGTGATATAAGGCTCATGGACTAAAGTGAATACTTTAATAAAACTGAAAGCATGAAAAATTATATCTACTAGAATTTTTTCTTCCTATCACCCAATATTATATGGGGCTCACAACAGGTACTCAAAAATATTTATTTAATAACAGATTAGGGGAAAAACACATTTTTGCTCCTTTAATCTCAATCATCCCTTTTTTGTCCCCCTCCTTTTTCCCAAAGCACGGCTCAACTCTGCCTTATAGTCATATGGGGGACTGAACCTGAGACTTTGGAGCCTCAGGCTTGAAAGTCTTTTTGCATAACTATCTCTCCTACCCACTAATTTCAACTCATAACACTTCCTCTGCTAGTCCAAAATTATCAGGAGTGACCTCAGTGGAAGGGGAAAAAAGCAAAATTAAGAAAAGCTACCCTTTAAAAAATCAGGACCAACTTCATATCAAAATAAATAATGTCGACAAACTTATGGAGAAACATCAATGATATAAGTAGAGAGAAAAAAAAAAACTCAAGGTAATAAGAGTTGAAAATTCAAACCAATGCCCAGCAACTCTTATGCCCCTCTCCTCTCCCCTTCAGCACCCCAGGTCACAAACTGAGAAATGGCAGTGTCATTCTGCTCCTCTGAAATAGGAAGCTGGATTAGCTCTGGCTGGCTGAAACCCAACTCAGATAAGTCCAGCACAGTGCTGATAGGCAGCGGGAAGGAATTTGAGGAAGTGACAAGAAATGCCACGTCATCCACCATAAAGAAAGTGTTCCCACAAATCAGCCTGGGAGGTGGCTGCACAGAAACTGGTGCTCAGAAAAAAATGCAGATAAACACAGAAGTCTTTCCTAGCAGTAGGATCATGAGCCAGCTACAAACAATTCATGCCCTTGCCACATCCTTCACTGACTATTAGGAGGGATGCAGAAAACTCCCTTCACATATGCCCCTTCATGTAGCCTGAAGGAACTTGAACTGGAGGGGACACAGCCACCCACAGCACATATTTGCCTCTGCTCATTTCAAATGTATTAACCAGAGAGTCACCAGTAATCCTGAGGAAGCATTATTTTATTTTATTTTTTTCTTCTCTTTACCTTTATTTTTTAAACAAAGATTCTAGGTTACAGTCTCTTCATTGCTGGGAAAGGTATAAGCCATGTCAGAAATTAACTCTTCCTCCTAATTTCATTCACCAAGTAATAGACATCATAATAATATGCAATGACATCTGTCATCGCTAAGATTTCCACTGTTCTTCACATAAGTTTTATAGAAAAGCAAAAGTCAGCAAGCAGTAATTCTCTAAAGAATTCACAAGTAAAGAAATGAGACCTAGCAAAGAAGAAGACTAGGGAGACTGGAATTCTTCTATCCTGCTATTGTTGCCTTTTCAAAAGGATGCATGAAATTCCTAACTGGTCTGACTTTTTGTACTTATATTTAAAACTTTCATCCAAAGGACCTGTTTTCACAAACTAGTATCCAAAGCTTGCCTGAGATATCCTTGTAAGGAAATCTATACTTTGAGAAATAGATTAAGAGGTTAAATATTTTTAGAAAAATATATATCCTGTACAATTAAATAATACCAGTAGTTACTTAAAAGGGCATGTTAAGTGAGATCTCAACTTAGGTAACTATTGGGCATGCTCCATTGTCCAGTGTTCCAAGCTTTTCTATATGAAATCCTGGCAGGGGCTAGGCAGTGACACATCTGATAGAGCTCACATGTTATAAAGCAATAGGACCCAAGTTCAAGACTCCAGTCTCCACCTACCTGCAGTGGTGAAAAGCTTCATATGTGGTGAAGTAGTGTTGAGGATGTTCTTCTTTCTCTCTTTCTACTTCCCCCTTCCCTCTTGATTTCTTTCTTCTCTACTCAACGTAAGTAAATATATATATATATATTTTTTAATTTGGCTTTCATTTTGAATTCTTTAACTGCCCCCCAACTTCTACCCAGAGAGAAATCCTAGAGCTTTTAGAAGTAATAGAATTGCTAGCAGAGCAGATTTTTATACTGGAAAGCCAAGAAAACAGTTCAACACAGTACATTTTTGCTCAGAACTCTAAAAACACACCAAATAAGAAATGATTAGAATTACATTACTTACTCTCACAGATTAGCATTAAATTATTAGTTGTATTACTGCCTTACATTTACATTAAACTTGCAAATTATATAGATCCTTATTTACATTCTATGAGCAACTAAATTTTTTTCCTGCATGCATATCTAATCATCTGCTTACCTCTTATCACTCGGGAACCTACAGTTCTTAATTCCATGGATTTCCACAGGGCAAGAATCTAGGCCATCGTTTATGCACAGAAATCAATTCAGCCATCACTACACTATGCATCAAAACAGCATTTTAAGAGCAAAAGTTGGAACTAGTGGCACTGAGCCAAAGCACCTCTCCTCAAAGGGAAAATGCAATAAGATTTTTTTTAAGAGCTAACAGTTCAGGTCACTGTGGCTCTCTACCGTACCAAAAATCTGAGGCTCCTTAAATAGCCCAGGGTCTCTTGATTCAGATCTGTGAGGCTCTATGCTCAGCCCAAATTGCTGACTGCCGCATGCATCCATACACGTTTTTGTAGTATCCCATGTAAATAATCACCATGTGTTTTTTTCTCTCTGTCTCTAGTGAAATCACAATGACATTTTTATGTATTTAGTTAAAATATGAAAGAATGGTTTAGTTCTGTAAGCTTATTCCACTTTTATATTATCTGCACCTCTGAAGCACAATATTTTATTAACATGATAGTTTCAGAAGAAATCATATTACTAAATATCATAAATCAGAAACATCATGGGCTTCTAAAATAGTTCTCAACCTGCTAACCAAACCACTCACAAGTTATAACAATTTAGGCAAATGTCTATTAAAGCCGTAAAAGGTTTGTCCCCATACACTTTTCCCACACCCAAATAAAGGTGAATTAAGAAACTCTGGCAAAAGATATACGTCTATTGCCATTTCCCACAGAAAATAGTGCATTTTCCTCTGGGAATAAAGCATTTCCCTTAAACTACTGTTTATAACCCTTATCAGCTCAACAGCAATAGAGCCATCAAGTTCAATATCTTGTGGAAAAAAGTCAAGGTCAACAAGTACTTGCATTTTTGTTTATCTTTAGCTGCAATTGCCACTGACACTCAATTGGGTAATAAACATGAGATCTGTCAAATGTTCCCAAAGAACAGGTGATACAAAAGCTATCAGAACAAGGCCATTGCCAGGTAATCAAACAATCCTGTTGTAACAATTATGATTAGAGTATATTTATTTATAGATGCAAACATCTGTCAGTTCTGAATGCATATTGCCATGTCATTCCCACCACTGGGTAATAAGAGTGAGGAAGTAAAGGGCTCTCATTTAGAATTACTCACCAACAATAATGTCTATACTCCTGTGAGCAGAGTTCCATCCATAGAAAAGGTTTTCTCCTCCTATCTTTTCTATTTAAAGGCAATTTTGTGTGGCTAAGTATAGTCATGTCCTTTGCCATGCCAGCCAGGTTCCTGAGCCCAGTTGCCATTCTCTGCCTGAAAACCAATTCTACGGTTCTGTGTGTGTGTGTCTATTTGGAATTGTTGAATTATTCCTTTAAGCCAGCATGGTTGCTACATAGAAAACACTTCATTTTAACTTGAAAAGTACTAGGATTTGTTCAGCATGTTTAAGTCTAAAGAGTCAGATAGATATTTGGAATAAAGACCACATACTTCTTTCCAGTCTATCATGAAACACAGTGATAGCAACAGGAGTTATGCATTTGGATCTGGGTAGCACATGGCTCCATGCCACATTCGACTTACAGATTAAAAATAGAGTCTTTTACAGCTGCAAAGTAAGACATGCTAAACCTATCACCTCCATTTTCAATATGAAAATTAAATCTAAGGACTATAGTTACTTCTAAGACCATGATTCTGACCCACAGAAAGAAAATCTATGTCTCTACTTCAATTATTTTTAAAAATGAGCCTAAGGAACATTGTTGGAGTCTAAAAGTAATACTTATACTTATTGCTATACATTTTTATTAGCATTTCATTATTTAGCAGAGCAATTAATATTTTCCAAAGATGACTCCTTCCCTATCAATAGCATCAGGACATCTGGAATTGAAGCAAAGGACAGTCCTAAAAATACACAATCCCACATCCTGGGGCGGGGGGGTTGTGAAAATTTAAAAAGAAATTTCTAGACAGTCATTTTCTAAAGTGTAGAGTAAAACTATACTATTTTATTTCACTTTTCATATTTTATTAGTGATTTAATAGTGATTCATTAGATTATAAGATAAGTGAGGTATAATTCTATACCCCTCACCTTTTTTCACTTTTAATTTATTTAATTTATTTTTATTTATTTATTCCCTTTTGTTGTCCTTGTTTTATTACTGTTGTAGTTATTATTATTATTGTTGTTGTTGTTGATGTCATTGTTGGATAGGACAGAAAGAAATGGAGAGAGGAAGGGAAGACAGAGAGGGGGAATGAAAGACACCTGCAGACCTGCTTCACCTCCTGTTAAGTGACTCCCCTGCATGTGGAGAGCTGAGGGCTTGAACTGGGATCCTTAAGCCGGTCTTTGTGCTTTGTGCCACGTGCTCTTAACCTGCTGCACTACCGCCCAACTCCATGAACTACGTCTTTTTAAAAACAACTTTTACCATTACTATGCTCTAATTATCACATGATGATGTTTAGTTAAATAAGTATTATATCAGTATAGAAACTTATCCTCATTCCTTAATTCTTACACAAACTGAATGTAACCAAAGTTCGATCAGCTGACGCAATGTATCCTGTTTCCAATCCAATAGTCTATGAAATCTTGGCTAGGAAATTTGAATATTCTAGCTAAAAAGAAAAGTTCCCCACCTGCAGGGGAGTCGCTTCCCAGGCGGTGAAGCAGGTCTGCAGGTGTCTGTCTTTCTCTCCTCCTCTCTGTCTTCCCCTCCCTCTCTCCATTTCTCTCTGTCCTATCCAACAATGACAACAACAATAATAACTACAACAATAAAAAACAACAAGGGCAACAAAAGGGAATAAATAAATAAAATAAATATTTAAAAAAAAAGTTAACATCCTGGGAAGTGGAAAGGTTGCAACACACCAGAAATAGAATTTGTCAGAAACTAGGGAGGTCCTGTATTAGTAGAACACACATGCCTGAAGCGATAAAGGTACCAGGTTCAGTCCTGGCTGTGTAACCATATGCCAGAGTTGTGTAGTGCTTTAGGTTCTCCCTCTCTTTCTCTTGTATAAATAAATAGATAAATCTAAAAAAAAAAAAATTAATCTATCAAGAATCTTTGAATACCCATGAAACAAAACATGTACTTTATAAATACACAGGAAATATTCATTATACAGTTGTCAAGTGAAGAGGGAAGTCACCTCATTTTCAGAGTAGGATACTGATAAAATAAGTCACCAAATTCCCATGGTAGCTCCCATGACAGGCTTCTTCCTTTCTACCCAGTCCCTGGATCCCAAGAAATCAAATACCTTCTATACCAGTAAACATAGGGGGAGAATGTATGTGGTAATTAGACTTCTATGAGCCATAGTCAGGAAGAGGTGAGAAAAGTGATAACTTCTGTTCAGTCCGTGTGAGAAGGAAGCCATGGTCAACAATGACCAACTACCCAGACTTCATTTCTAGAGAGATGAAAACCACACTTAAAGACAAGGAGCATGCCAGAAAATACCTGTGCATTTGTTAGCAGTTTGGAAACCTTAGCATCACCCAGGCCCTCCAAATCTCACTAGCCCCCTATCTTCCCCAACCCCAGGCAGGCACAACTTGAGGTCCCTTGATGTGGTTCAGTCTCCCCCTCTAAACTGGATCTCTCTAGCCTTCTCCTTTGCCTTAGTCCATATCTTCAACAATTTGGAATAACTGGTGATGATTTCCCTCTCCTTCATGTCTATTAATTCTTTCATCACATCTGAAAGCCCAATTCAAGACATTTTTAAGCATTCCCTCTCTGCCTTAAAAAGAAACTTCCAACTCTGAAAGACAACATGTATGATCCCTTATGGTCTGCTCCCTGTGACAGCCCCTCATGCACCAGTTCCTTCTTTTCCATACCCTATTCTCTGTTTATGCTGGGGTATGGATGAAGCCTTTAAAATGGCATACTCTATT
The DNA here is from genome assembly GCF_950295315.1 of Erinaceus europaeus. Lineage (NCBI taxonomy): Eukaryota > Metazoa > Chordata > Mammalia > Eulipotyphla > Erinaceidae > Erinaceus > Erinaceus europaeus. The sequence continues at coordinate 50,298,791 of NC_080164.1, forward strand.
TCATTCATTTCATAAATTAATGTCTTGGCCTCACGTACCCTTGTACTTCTCTATTTATACCAAGTTTTCTACTCAGATTTACCACCCCAGGAGAATGAGAGAGAGAGAGAGATTTCTTTTAAAATCAACTCTGGGAAGTAGGGTCATGAATGACTAGAGTGGGCTGGACCCACACTGGATTCCATTCAGACTGAATGAGAGAGATCAGTGATTGATTAAGGATGTCTTTGATGGAAGGACAGGCAGGAACTGCATCTCATCCTGGCAGTTGCTGCATCTTTGCTAGTGAGTTAGGTTCCATTTCTCTAAGTCGACATGATATGGGATATGGTTATAGTCCCTCTAATTCCTAGTTGCTCTGCACCTATGCAATAAAAGACTTAAGCTGCCAAATGTTAACTGCTGGTAGCTCACATTCAGGACTGTCAATTTCTTGATTCCAGGAACTGCCTCTTCCTCTCTCAATTCTCACATCTAACACTGGGCTGGCACATATTCAGTTAATACTCATATAGTAACTGTGACTATTTCTGTCTTTACCTTTCCTGTCTTTAGAAGTATTCCTTTCATAAGCTTAAACATAACAATACCATGAAATGCCCTTTATTTGCACTGGATTTATCCCTTTCACATTAAGGTGATATTATGGTGCTGGAATACAGTAAATGAAATATTCACAAAACACCAGTTCCTTCATTCTTACCCTTATTGCTTCAGAACTTTACATTTAAATACTTTAGTATTTAAATCTTGCTACCTGGCATCCCACCTAGGCCCCAGACTTTTAACCATCTCAGTTTAACTATCTTAGTCTTTCTGGCTCCACTGATGCTGTTTTAGGGATAATAACTGGAGCCATCTCAGATGATACCATAGATATGAGCTCAGACTGACAGGGACTCAGAGTTCACCCAGAAGGATAAAGAATAGGAAAGTTTCCAATGAAGGAGATGGTATTTGGAACTCTGGTGGTGGGAATTGTGTGGAATTGTACTCTTTTTATCCTAAGATTTTGTTGATCATTATTAAATCAATTTAAAAAATGGTCAGAAGAAGAAAACATCAAAGTGGGAAAAAGTTTCATAGTTTCATAAAGTAAACAATAGCTTGGTGCACATTAAGGCTGATTTGGATAGTAAAGTGTTAAAGTAAGAAAGGACTGAATATGGATCTGGGCAACTAGTCAAATCAAGCAATCAAATATTCATTCATCAGACACTTACTGTATTTGCAGCATGTGCTGGGAACTGAGGTGAATGAAAGGTGCCTACTGGTTTTGAGGATGCCAGTCTAGGAGATCTCACTGAAGTTCCCATGAAAAGATTAACAGGAGTGTCTTCTCTCTACCTCCCTTTCTCTCTGTCTCTGTCTTTCTGTCTCTTTGTAACTGTGACTAGTTGTATCTCACTGTTGTTTTGGATGTTAGGAAGTTCTGTGTCAAACTTACTGCCTACTTCTAGCAACTACATGTGACTTATTCACATCATTCTGTAACACCCTATGACAGGCATCTTGTTTATTTTCCTTCCATTCCAACTTCTTCAGATACTTAGTTTTATTCTATTACACACTATGTAATTTTGTTAATTCTTTCTTAAAATAATAAATACATTTTAGAATTAAAATGCAGCCTTTTCTCCTAAGTTATCACAGTACAAAGAGTGTCACAGGAATAACTATATCTGTTGTTACAGGTGCATTGTAATAGGGAAATATAAAGAATGATTCAAACTAAAACAAATAATATTTTTTAAATGTTAGAATTGATCAAATATTAGTAATCTAGCAAAAAAAAACCTACTGGAAGGATCAATATTTTCACATTCACTCATCAATTATTCATCAAAAAGAGATCTGCATACTTTAATGATGACTCTTTTAGTCACTACCAGTCCACGCTAACATCTGGAACCCTAGTCAGAAAGTCCTGGGATTCCAATACAGACATGATGGGCCTAGACTTTTAACAGATCCTTCTCTCCACTGTCACTGGCTATTTCTATCAGGAACATAATGGACCTTGAGAGCTTGTTTGGAGGTTCTAGCAAAGGAGAGCAGCTACTCATATACCCTCCACCTAAGGCTGGTGTGTCTCTATTCAGGGAAGGCTGTCATCTTCAACTGGGCACACGGCGTCGGGAGGGACGAAGCACATGGAGCCATGAGGGAGGAAGGGGACACCTGCCTAGCTAGCCAGATCAGCCGAATCAACCCTGGCGATCATCTGGGGTGACAGATGTCGTAGCCAGATCACCATCACATCCAGGACCAACATAATGGACCCCTTTGTGGGCCCCTATAGGACTTTGCCCTCAATATGGATCAACAATGGTAGGGACTGTTCCATTCTCCAAAGGGAGGCTGGACAACATACTCTACCACTAGAGGAAGATGGGTCCTGAAATTAGTGCAGCCTGTAATATTCCTAGCTGTGATCACAGAATGGGAGCTCAGACCTGCAGGGATGCAGAGGTTACACAGGCTCCTGTGCTGAATGAGCCCCAGATCAAATTGATGGGGTATACAGCTAACAATATCCATATACTTTCCCCATATTTGGGAGCTACTCTCTTCCCTGAAACAGCTTCCTAGTCTTTTTTCCAACTATGACACCATCTCTCCAGACAATGTCTTAGATCACCTGCATATTAGATATCAGACTCAGGGAAAAACTAGTAAAGTCATGGGCCCCTTGGAATATACCAAAAATAGACCTACTAGCTTTTTCCAAAATGGAGACCCCAAATCTTAATCTATAATATTCTGGCCTTTAGATTTAATAATTAATCAACAATTTGTTCTGCTTTATATCTTAACTCTTTTTCAGTCACCAGGCTCCAGATGATACTATGATGCCAACCTAACTTCCCTGAGCAAACAACCCCACCAATATGTCCTGGGGCCCCACCTCCCCAGGCCCCTCCCCCACTAGGGAAAGAGAAAGAAAGTCTGGGAGTATGGATCAACCTCCTAATGCCCATGTTGAGCGGGGAAGCAATTATAGAAGCCAGACCTTCCACCTTCTGCACCCCATAATGATTCTGGGTCCATATTCCCAGAGGGCTTTAGAATAGGAAAGCTTTCAAGGGTTGGGGGGAGGTGATATGTGATAGAGAGTTCTGGTTGTGGAAATTATGTGGAATTATACCCCTCTTATCCTATGGTCTTGTCAATATTTATTTCATATATATATATATATATATATATATATATATATATATATATATATATTTAAATGTATGATTTTATCATTAGAACTCAGCTTTAAGTCCCCAGTCCCCACCTGTAATAATAGGAGGGTAGTTTCATGCGTTGTGAAGCAGTGTTATAGGTGCCTCTTCTCTCTCTCTCTCTCTCTCTCTCTCCCTCCCTCCCTCTTTCCTCCCCTCCCTTTTTGTTTTTCATCCTCTATCAAAGAAAAAGGAAGAAAGGAGTACTTCAGGTACTGAGCCCCAGAAATAACCCTGGTATCAATAAAAGAGAGAGAGAGAGCTAAACTGTGCTCTGATCTCTTACTAATTTCACTCCTTTTTGCTATTATCTCATAATAAATATTTTTAAAATAATACATGGTTTTATTTTATTTAGCTTTTTTTTAATGCAGCACTGGGGAATGAACCCAGGATCTTGCAGTATTAAATGTCACCACTGAGTGGCCTCCCTGGATTATTATACTTATAATTCCTTTTATCAGAGAGAGAGAGAGAGAGAAAAAGAGAGAGAGAGAAGAGAGGAGAGGAGAGGAGAGGAGAGGAGAGGAGAGGAGAGGAGAGGAGAGGAGAGGAGAAGAGAGGAGAGGAGAAGAGAGGAGAAGAAATAGCAAAGCATAGGTCCACTATCCTGTGGAGCTCTGCTGGTGCCATTCTTGGCACTCTCATGTGGTGTTAGGGCTTGATTCCAGAGCCTTACATGCAAGACATATGCTCTATCATGTAAGATATCTCTGATCTTCCAAAAATATATTCTTCAAACTTTTCTAAAGAAAGGTGTAGATTTTCTAAGTGAAAACAATTTCCTCACCTCCTGGCAGGGAACTAAGTAAAAGGAAATTCTGCATCTCTCCTTCTATCAAAAAATGTGATCAACTACACTTTGGAAAGAATACATATGAGGTGATATTGGTAAATGGGGTAAGCCAGGGCTAATTGTACTAATCAAACAGAATGTGTTTAGGTTAAGTAATTACGGAAAATTATCTGCAAGACTGAACTAATCCACAAAGCCAGACACTTGAGCAAAACCCAACTTACCAACTATACTTCTGGGACCAATCAATGTAAGAGGTAGAAAACACCTACCTCTTTTTAAGGAAAATGCTTGGCATAAATTTACTGTTTGGGTTAGCTTTTGCTAGGCCAACAGCCAAAACCTCTACCACTATACTTAATTAGTGCTAACATCATGAGAGGGAGGGAGGAAGGGAGAGAGGGAGAGCAAAAGAATGAGAGAGAGAGAAAGAGAAAGAGAGAGAGAGAGAGAGAATGATTCAGGAATACAGCTAAATATCACCTTCCAGGGATAAATCATATCTGTTGCTAGAAATGACACAACATAAAGCATCCTCCTGTCAGGGTGATACAACTACCCCTAATAAAGGATCCTGTTTCAGAATTCATCCTCATCTCCATCCTAAAATCTCTAAAGATACTAAAGTATTACTGCCAATCTCTATCCAGCATCTATAGAAGCCTGTATAGAGTCAAAGAATGGAATAAAAAGGTAGGAGTAGGTAGGACAGGCAACTATGAGGGTGGCATGGTTTAAGGTATATCTCCAAACATATCTACCACCAAATTCTGAGTCTATTCTTGAGTGCCCCATCAAAAAGCATCTCTGAGACTCAGAACAGGTGAGACCTTAGTATCTATTTACATTTTATAGAGATTGCTAAGGAAGATTAGCCATCTGGCACCCAGAAGAAATGACTCCTAAGGGAATATTGTGCAATCACAATTTGAAAGCATGAGAGGGTTCCCAATCCTCTTTAATAAATAATTATCCATCAATGGCTGTGTGCCCATATAACTATGTTGGGCACAGGAGATAGGAAGATGTAGAAAACATAGTTTCTTCCTAGGCAGCATCCTGGGGAGGCCAATCCATTTCAATATATGAGAAAGGAAAAGAAAGAAGATAGCAAGACTAAATTGAAAAAAAAGAATTTCCTTTAATCTGGGGGTTCACTAAATACTGTCTTCAGATGGCACTTAAATTTAAAGTTGTTTTAACTCAGCTATGAAGACCCTATCTCCACCTAGGACATTCATGATTAAAACTCAAAAAAAAATCAAATAATTGGAAGGAGGGATTATATTTTATTCTCACTAACCTCCCACTGAAATAAGTATTGCTTTCAAGCGCATATCTTGGCAAATAATAGACCACAGAAATATTAACAGACCAGAGACTTTGTGGTCAAAGCTAATTATATTTACATACCATAATACAGGCATTACCAAAATCTTAAAACATCATTCACTTTCTCAGTATTTTAAAAGAATTGGCAGCTAGTAGCATTAACAGAGAATATTAAACAATAAATATTGCATGGATATTTAACAAAGCAGTTCTATCACTGTGTCACAGTTTGTCTTTTAATTTGATAGTTGTGTTTCAGTATAGGTTCCCTTGTTTTTTGTACATGGTATTTCATTTTATGCATTAAACTAACAAGGTATACATTGACTTCACCAAAGGGATCCCTTCCCTGCCCTAAAATATCATGGTTCCCTGAAGAAGATCAATGTAAGTCAGCACCAGGTGACTAATGGTGAGGAAAACAATGATGACCCCTGTGGATTAAGGAGCAGAGGCCCTAGTGGGTGCATAGTAATATGGGAGGATGGAATCAAGCTCACAGGAATGGGCTATCGATCAAAGCTGGCCTCCTACCAGTCCCCTAGATGCTGAAACTCTAGGGCAGGCAGAGGACTGGGGTAAAGATGATGAGGCCACATACCACCACTTTGTGTTTTAGTCAACAGCCCTAACCATGGAGTTCACAGTGCCTGGGTCATTGACATGTTGTCAAAAGAAATACACTCACAGTACCCTAAGAATATTCATATTTAGTGAACTTGTCACTTATATATGTTGAAGACTCTTGGCAGTAGACATAAATATCCTGAGGGCAAATACTAGTACTCTGTCTTTTTTTTTTACACACTCACACAAAGTACTTGCCATACATGAAGTAGTTAATCCACTTTTGACTAGACTAGAGTGTAGTAATTTACATCCCTCCCCCTTCCCACACACACATACAAACAAATATAATCCATGATAATATTTTTATGCACCTGTAAGATTGATTACAACTCTGAACTCTTTTTAATACTTGGGATATATTAAGCAAATGCTTTCCTAAAATTAACTCCCTAACTTCTGCCTTGTTAAAATGACACCATTCACCACCCAGGACAATAGATTCACCCCTCAATTATATTTTCAGGTAGAAAATGAAAAAACAGTTTAAGCTGTACTAGGGTGGCTCTGGATTGCCTTGAAGGTTAATCTGAAAACCAAGATTTGCTTATAATTGGGGTTTGGGCGGTAGCGCAGGGGGTTAAGAGAACGTGGCGCAAAATGCAAGGACCAGCAAAATGATCTAGGTTCCAGCCCCCAGCTCCCCACCTGCAGAGAAGTCGCTTCACAGGCAGTGAAGCAGGTCTGCAGGTGTCTATCTTTCTCTCCCCCTCTCTGTCTTCCCCTCCTCTCTCCATTTCTCTCTGTCCTATCCAACAACGAATGACACAACAACAACAACAACAATAATAATAATAACCACAACAAGGGCAACAAAAGGGGAAAAAATGGCCTCCAGGAGCAGTGGATTCATGGTGCAGGCACTGAGCCCCAGCAATAACCCTGGAGGCAAAAAGAAAAAAGAAAAAGAAAAAATAAAAAGATTTGTTTATAATTTAAAACTTAACAAAGAATCAAGAGAAGAAAAAAGTATAAAATAATACAAGAAAAGAAATGTATTATTAGAAGATCAATTAAATAATTAAGCATTATAATCTGTTTTTTAAAAATTTTGGACTGTTTTTATGATTTATGTAAGACAATAAAATGCATGTCACTGATATGAATGTGGAATATATTCTTTGATATGTGATGCATTTTTGGCAAAATACCTTACAGTTTTGGAAAGACCTGAGAATTAAGAACAGCTAAATTCCAGGTCCACTATAATAGAAAATATATTCCATTCTTGCTAAAATGTTAATGTTGTTACAGCCAAGTAACCTTTTCCTAATGTATAGTAAACCAGAGTAAAACCAAGAAAGAAGAAACCTTTTGAAGAAGCTTTCATGTCAGTCTCAGGTGGTAAGGCACCTGTTTGAGTGTATGTGTTACAATGTTTAAAGACTAGGGTTCAAGCCCCTAGCCCCCATAAGCAGGGGTGGAGCTCCATAGTAAAGCGGTGCAGCATGTATGTTTCTCCCTTACTACCTTCCCCTCCCCTCTAAATTTCTCTCTGTCCCACAATGAAATAAAAATAATCTTAAAAAAGAAAATAGAATAAAAAGTTTTCATATCATCAGGCTGCAGGGCTAAATGACAAATTAACATGACACTATTATTCATATAATTGTTTACCACTCTTTTATTGAAAACTATTATATGAAGGCTTGACAAAGCAATGTAATTAATTCTAAAAAAAAATGTCAAAGAAATAGTGTATCACTTCAAAAGTTCCATAAGTCATACTGAATTTATTCTTTTCTTTTTTTAACTATTTATTTATTTATTTATTCCCTTTGTTTCCCTTGTTTTATATTGTTGTAGTTATTGTTGTTGTTGTTGTTGTTATTGATGTCATCGTTGTTGGATAGGACAGAGAAAAATGGAGAGAGGAGGGGGAGACAGAGAGGGGGCAAGAAAGATAGACACCTGCAGACCCGCTTCACTGCCTGTGAAGCTACTCCCCTGCAAGTGGGGAGTCAGGAGCTCAAACCCGGATCCTCACGCTGGTCCTTACACTTTACAACACTTACACTGAACCCGCTGTGCTACCTCCTGACTCCCTGAATTTGTATTTCTTAAGAAATACCAGTCACAACAAATATCCAGTCTATCATAGGCAACAAAATCCTGGTACTTCACAGAGAACAACAGTAAATGTCATCAGCGAAGTCTATTATCACATGTAGAGTTCACAGTAACATTACAAGCCAAAGAGAAAAAGGACTTTTGGCCTAAGTCTCTACTTAAGAAGTATCACACCTTTTAAATTAAAAAAAAAAAAAAAAGAGTACAACATTTTATAAAATATCCAGATCCTGAGTTCACACATAAATAAAAAAAAAAAGAACAAACAACAGAAAATACAAGAAATAACCTTGTTGACTAATGCCCTGTCTTTTCCAATCGAGGGCCAGACCTATTCGAACCCAATCACATGAGGATGGAATCAGTAAAGGTCAATCAAAGACAGGCTGAAACTCCAGCCGTCTAGCTGACCTTCAGAGCTTGTGACAAATTGCTATCAGTCAATGTCAACTAATGACAGGAGCTCTTTGGCTAATCAATTGTTCTAAAAATGATCAAGAAAACTACTCACAGGACAGCTCATTTTCACATCAATGCCTATGAAGTATGAAAAGCTCATTTTTTTGAGTTTTTAATAAGCTCATAAGTAAAGCAGTTACTTGGTAACAGAGGTCACCTTATAGAAAAAGACAGAACCTTTGTCTGCCTTTTTATATATTCTTTTATTACCATATTCTAGTAAAAGTAAGTCATGGATATGCCAGAGGGCTACATAATAAAGTAGGTAACACTTCATCCACTGTAGAGACAAATAAACTTCTGTGTTAGAGGAAAATCTATTTTGGGAATAAATAATTTCAAATGAATTTTTAATAGTTAAGAAAGAAAACAATGGCCCCTAGTTTACTGGTCATATTGTTTAACAGTTAGAAGACACACACTGTGTGAAAACACTTATGCCCAAGTTCATGCTAAATAATCCAAATTACTACTTTCAGATCATAAAGTTATTTTTCTTAGTTTTAATCTGACATTCTTTCATGATGCTGAAAGTCAAGAAAATAGAGAACAGAAAACAATCACATGTGATGAATCAATAAAAGGGAAGGTACATAGAGGAGGGCTGATCCTGGGAAAACAATTCTCTGTCTATACCTCTAATGCAACATGCTTGATGAATTCATAATGTGGGTCATTTGATAACAGCGATTTGTGAAGTACAATAACTTCCTCTTTCTCTCATACACCCTACTTTTCCCACTAGGAAATCATTTTCCTATTCTGCCTGCCACTACCTTAAAAGTCCACGCTTCAATTTGCAGTCCAACATGAAATATAGCTAAAGAAAGACTAGAAGGCCTAAAGGTTTAGGCCTGTGGTTAGTTATCTTTTACTTTTCTCCCCAACATGTATTAATTAAAATGCATTGCACTGAAATACACAAAGTTCCTGCAAAAGTACAAAGCTTAAGAAGTATGTGTCAATGTAGATCAGGTCCCTCTGACCAACACACAAATGAAGTGGAAAAAGAAAAAAAAATTTTTTTTCACCATTTTCCATGTCCTAGGGTTATCACAAACATTTTGCATTCAAAATCTGTAGGGATTTGCTTTTAAAGAAGAAACTGTTTCTGAACAAAGTAGCATTAACTTTTTGTTTTCATCTGAAAATCTACAGATTACAGATTATAGCCTATCCCTGAGTTGCAAAGGTAGTTTTTCAAATTAAAATATCTTCTGTGGCCTCAACCACTCTCAAGTTGTCCATAGGAAAGAAATAAGGGAGGGAGGGCAATACTTAAGCTGAGCCATAATTGGAAGTATGTGAAAAATGAAGTGTCAGTTTGGTCAATAAAGGGCAAAGGTCAAGGGGAACTGCAGCCCAAACTCTGTGCGAAATGTGCTCATTAAGACATCCAATCAGAGAGCGCCTTCCCACCTATCCCATTATTCATCAGACAGCTGACTGCTTCAAATGCCTGGGTTTGGGCTGTTATTACTTTTCTTCTTCATGTAAAAGGCGAGCTGGAATATAAATCGTTGCTCAGTCATCTGGAACATAATGTGGCCCTTCCCCACCCCCTCTCATCCAGCTCTGCCTGCTGGCTTCCCAGGTCTCAAACAACTGCCTTGAGATTTCCTTCAATAATAAATGGAATTGCCTTCTGCCTATAGGTTGCCTGAACTCATACAAAAGCTGTCATGGAGGGGGATGGGTCAGTGGGTGGTACTGGAACTATTGATACATTATTATAAAGAAACAGCAGAGCTTTCCAATTGTTCCACTTTAAGGAAACATGCTGTTCTTCTTTTCCATTTTTTAAGTGGGAGCAAAGATACTATTGTTAATCTGAGTTCTGCCCCCAGAAGAAAAGTTCATAAGTGGTTTTTAGAATTTCCAGTGATCATTGAAATCCTCTAGGAATGAAATGTTTCACATCAGATTTCAATGTAGTGATAATACTTTCTTCGTTCCTCTAAGAAATGAGGAAAATGAGCTTTAATTGGGAAATGTTCTGCAAGATAAATGTCCTTATTTGTTTTCCATGCTATTTTCAATTCAATATTTCTTTGAATGAGTGGAATGGGGGTAGATTTTTTTCTTTTTCTTTTCTTTTCTTTTTTTTTTTTTTGTTTCTGCTTCACTCAGACCCAAGTATCAACCCTCAACTGCTGTTGATGAAAAATTCTGACATCATTGTAGAAGCCAAAAGTGGTGTAGATTTTTAACACAAATTAATTATATTAGTCATCAATTTCCCCTGTAAATATTTCAATTATCATTCTACTCAGCAGATGAAATTATATTTTCACTCTTCAGCACAGTGTATCCCCTCTGAGGTTATACCAACTCTATTTTAATTCTAGTTTTGTCACCAGTATAGAGTCCAACACCAAGTCCAAGGAAGACACTGGGGAAAGAATCATCAAACTGCTAAATGCTCATCGGATGAATCATTTTCCCATGTCAAGCCACACTAAAGCACTCTATCAAATATGGCAAGTTGTTAAGGAGTTTGGGTTCTAGACTTAAGACTATGTGGACTCAAGCCCTGACTTGACTACCAAGAATGTGACTTTGTAAAGTCTTTCTGAACTTCCTTTTATAAGTTCAGTTACTAAATAAGGCATATACCTTCACTGACTGACAGCCTTGATATATATATATATATATTCTTTTATTCTGTAATTATTTCTATTCATTGATCTCCCTTATCTATAAAACAAAATAAGTAAATCCAAACTTCAGATGTAGTCAGTCACAACTAAAATCACTTATGAGTGAGAGTGATTCATAGTCTTCCTAGGAAGGAGCACACATCTGGTGAGAAAAACACACCAGATTTGTTTTGTGTTCTCCTGCTGCAAGTTACACAGTTCCTAGGGTAGAACCTGACTACGGTCAGTGAGGTAGCTACAGCAGGTGGGACACACACACACACACACACACACACACACACACACACACACCAAGCATCTGTCACTATGTAGCTTATTTTATGAGATTCCTGAAGACCCTAACTTAACACAGTTACAGAAGCCAAAGACCATGATCTGAAGGCTTCCTTTGACAATTACTCACCCTTCAAGGAGTTCTAGTGTTTTTGTTTTTTTTTCTCTTCTGACACTTGAAAACAACTAACTAATTGATAGATACAAAATAAGGGGTCAAGTCTAGTATCTTTGGAAGTGGTTTGAGGAAGTTAAAAAGTAAACAAAAACCAATGTTGTAACAACAGTAACAGACCCTTAAACCAAATACAGTGCTAGGCCTTTCTTTTATATAGCAGTTTAAAAGATCTTAACTGTTAAGGAATCAATTTCTGGCAAGAGGTCACAACATTTAATATTAAATGGAAGTAGATGCCCTAGAAATAGTTTCCATGATAAATAATTTGAGTTGAAATAAAGGTACATTATGTAAATCATGAGCAAACATTATATCCCTGAAGTAGAATAATAATATTTTAACTACCTGCATTACTTATATTCTTTTATAACTGTACACGATTACATTTTGTACACTTTTATGCATAGGTATAAACCTTGGACTAAAGTATTCTATTACAAAAGTTTTTAACTCAGCAAAATAACAGTCACTCAAAAGCCCCCCAATTTCTGGAACTCTAGGAAGTGTTACAATATTTTGAAATATGCCAGAATATTGAAGATTTTTGTGGATGGTGCATCTTTATTTTGTTTACTTAAAAAATTCCAAAATAACAGCATCTAGTTGAGATGGAGCCTATAAATGCCTATATTGTGAAGATATAAGGCTATTTAAAGAGGACCAAAGCCTATGTGACTTCCTTTTTTTATTTTATTTATTTATTCTCTTTGTTGCCCTTGTTGTATTATTGTTGTAGTTATTATTGTTGTTGTCATTGCTGGATAGGACAGAGAGAAAATGGAGAGAGGAGGGGAAGACAGAGAGGAGGAGAGAAAGATAGACACCTGCAGACCTGCTTCACCGCCTGTGAAGCGACTCCCCTGCAGGTGGGGAGCCGGGGCTCGAACCGGGATCCTTATGCCAGTCCTTGTGCTTTGTGCCACCTGCGCTTAACCCGCTGTGCTACGGCCCGACTCCCGACTTCCTTTTTTTTTTTAATCACAGGTACCATAATGAAGTGGTAAAAACTGAAATGGACTTAGGAAGAAAAGAAATGCAGTACAACTATTACAGTAGAGAAAGTTTTAAAATATGTATTACTCCTGTTGGTGGGGGAAACACCTCTTCGGGTATGTTTTTGACAGGCTGAGTTATTTCTGTCTATTGGGTATGTATAAAGACATATTTATGGATTTATAAATCTTTTGAAGAGAGCTGTTATTTACCCAGTTGACTAAAATGGACTCAAACTGTGTAAATAACTATTTAGGACATGTACTACGGGCCAAATGCTGGCACAGCTTACACATCCATGCTGCCGGAACAGGCAGTTAGGGAAAACATGGAAAAGTCACTGTGCACAGTTAATCCAAAGACCCAGCTCCACAGGTCTCGGAGATAAAAACATGTTTAGAAGGGTCATAGTTGGCATGGAAATGCACATAAGTTGTTGCAGAAACACTTATTTATAGGCATCCCCCTGCATTTTGTAAGGAATAAATCACAGTGTGAAAGAGAACCCATATGGAAGATAAGGACAGGTAAGACTGGAAGTGTGACACCCACTGTGTGTGCTATCAAGCTGGTACAGGGGCAGCAAAGAAAGCTTCTACCTATGTCATTCCAGAAGAAGCAAAGGACTTCAGTTATTTGGTGGAGAGCCAAAAAAGAGAAGATGGTGTGAATAAATTTATACAAATAATTATGAAACTAAAAGTTTGTCTGACTCTGCACCAGGATCTCAACCAGTCACTCCACTCCTCTCCACCTTATTTTTCTCATCTATCAAGCAGTGCTACACCTTCTTTATTTACCACTCTGGACTATTTTAGACAAGTTCAGCTGAGATTATTTAGATTAGATAATTTATGTGAAAATGTTTTAGTAGCTTAGTTTATGATCTTATGTGGAAAAAAATGACCAATTGGGAAAATAATTCAATTTATAGCACTGAACTCTCATCCCAGAGATCCCCCCTTCAATCTCTAGTGTTACATGTGCTGGTGTGGTACTCCAGACATTATCTGTCTATCTATCTATCTATCTATCTATCTATCTATCTATCTATCTACCTACCTATCATTATCTATCTATCTACCTATCTACCTATTTATCTATCATCTATCTCTCTCTCCCCCCCCTTCTTCCTCCATCTAGCCTTCCCTCCCTCTCTCCTTCTCTTGCTGTCTCTACACTGCCTCATTGGAAACTCTCATATATAATAAGTAAATATATATATATATTTATATAGCTATATATTATATATATAATATTGTATATAAATATATAATATATATTATATATTTATATAGCTATATAAGTAGAGAATCTTAGTAATGACAAGGACATAGTGCTCCTGGTTATAATGAGATTTTTTTTTCTTGAATTGGCCTTAGGAGAACATTTGTTGAAGGAAAAAGAAGCAAACAACCTCCTTAATAGGCAATATCAGAGGGGAAGAAGTAGGAGGGGTTGTTTGTACCTTGAAAATCCTTTTATCATATTATGTTTGAGAAAATTTATGCTACAATTTCACACTCAAGTGTATTTTAGCAGTTTGTGAGCGATGAAAGCAGCTAAACTACCTTTCTGTTCACACATAGGATGATATATTTTCTAAAAAGCAAGAAATGAAAAAGAAAAGATAACAAATAAACAAAACACTGGAATATGGCCCCATGTAGCAATTTTGGACTACAGAAAGAAATTTACAGGAGAAAGAATTTTAGATTTCATTTATACATTTTTGAAAACTTACAGTGTAAGTTGTATTCTGAAAAACAGGGCCTCATATTAAAAGCGCTGACATCACCTTAACTATAGCACTGATATAGTAGAAACCCCACAATATATACATACACACACTTGAAAGAAATAATGCCCCTTGAATTTATGCTGCCTATCATTTTCCAGTAAAAGTCAGAGGGCAGAGGTCATCGGTTTCTGCCACAGCTCAGAACCAGTTTGCTATTCTAGGCTCCATTTTTACTAGGCAGATAGTTATGATGAAGTCAGCAATTTCTCTCTGAGCAATAATATGTTTCAAATGTTTAAAATTCTGTGTGCAGAAGTTACCCTGCCCCAGTCCAAATAACATACATGTGCCTGAACAAAATTTAAGT